>NC_088690.1:33217500-33325000 GCF_028017835.1 Emys orbicularis | reverse complement strand
ATCTTTCCCACCAGTCTTGCCAATGACCAGGAAGCACAATAGCCAAGTCAATGGTTAGGGCTGATCAGGCAATGATTAGAGAATGGGGATAGGATATAACTTGATATGATCCTATAAATTATGATATCTAAGGCTTCATCCTCTGAACACTACAGAACTGCGTGGTCATCAATCTTGGTACTGCGCTGAGCTTTTGGGAAGATGCAGTCCCGTATTTGTTTATACTCTGGAAATCCACTTCTCTCAATCCCTGTGGGCATGGAGATCAGTTTCAGAAAACACAGAAGATATGGACACACTGTAAATTCAAGAGAAATCCAGAGAAACTTCCCAAGCCAGCAGAAAAACCTCACCCACTTTACGCAAAAAAACTGAGTGAATAGGAGGCCTTACTGATAGAGATATGCAAGAGGGAGCTAGTTTCCCCACAGCTGCAGTCTACAAGAACTGCCCAAGGAAGCATGCAGTAGCTTATGTTCACAAACTGCCACATTGACTGCAGGAATTACTGGGGGTTCATGATTAGTACTGTACCTTCTCAAGGGATTCTTTTGCTTTCATAGGCGTGCTCTTCCTAAGCTGTTGAGTAGATTGGGGGGGGGGGGGGGAGGGGAGAAGAATTCACAACATATCAAATAGGAAGTGGTGGAAATAGGGGAAAGTTGTGATTAAATATGGAGATGTTTGGGGCAAAGATCTTGGTCCTGTAAAGCTGTTGAATATACCCCCTTTAAAGTGATACCAACGGTGCAAGTGGGCATTGCCATGTAATTAAATGGGATGTTAAAGAACACCCACCATTTCCATGTTTGCAAATCAGGCTCAAAGTCCAGACAGAGAAGACATATGTCAAGAAATATTACCAACAGATTTCTTTTTTTAGGCACGGAAGGTATAGGAGAACACAGACAATTACTCATCACAATTGGTGCTGTTGGTGGTAATTTCAGCACAGAGAATCCGAAGACTGAATAGGTCATGTAGAATGAACTACATGATGTGCCGCATCTACCTTAGACTAGCAAACTCCACTGGTGCAGCTCCATTAGTGACAGCAATGGTGGAAACTAGCATAGGCAGAGCTCAAGGGGTCATCCACCCCTACAGTATCCAAGAATCTTCTCCATCCCTTTTGCCTCTGTGAAGGGAATGGCCAGATTCTCGTGGGGAATGTAATTCTTGCTTTTGGTGTAGTGCAAGAGGAAGAGGAAGCTGCTGATGGCATGTTCAGACTGCAGGGAACTGGACACACACACACTTTAGCCACATCCCTGTAACCATGTCTCTGTAGCAACATCACCACGAGATGGGAACTTCTTAGAGACAGGAGCTATATAGTGGAAATGCTACAGAGAATGAATTACTCCGTGCAGCTAGCCTGAAGAGAAAATGAGGGGGATACCAAGGAGAGAGAAAGTAGTTTGAGAAATTTAGGGTGGTGAAAGATTCTGGTGTGGGAATCCTGGTGGAAAGAGGGTGGGGTAATAAAGACAAAAAGATTCAAGTTAAAAACTGAGACTGAGAAGGATGGGGGAGAAGGGTTTTACATTGGGGTCATAGGTTAGACATTGAAATTGTGGGACTGGAATAAAAAAGAGAGAGACGGAAGAAAGTAATGAGGGCATCGGAAAGAGGGAGAGGAACAAATATTTTTGTGGAGCAAATATGCATGCAAGTTGGGGAAAAATCAAATTTTCTATCAGAAAAGCCATTTATTAATGTCTTCTTGCATATGTGACTGACAGTGGTGCTCAGATACTCCATTGATAACCATGTTGTTTTATAGAGCATATCAGAGCATATAATTTAAATCAATTCTGCTGTGAGCAGTACAATCCTTTGTGTCAAGCTGATCACAAATCATAGTGTTCATCTTCAGGAAAGGAGATGATGTGTAGGATTGAATACCTGCAACCACTGAGCTTTTATTGTGCAAAGCCTGCTTGCTGACTTCTTCCACTTATGAATTGAATTTAAAGTGTGGCGCTATTCTTTAAAGTGACTATATTAAAATGGCAGTTGTTTATGCTATAGACCTGTTCCTTATATTCCAGGTTACATTTGCTTGCTTTAGTGACAAAGTTAAGTTTTTAATACTATTTACTTCTGTTAGCATGGCAGAGCCAATTCAACTATGGGAGAGCAATTGGACTTTGTTCTGACCTGGGCACTACTAGCATAATTGTTAAATTAATTTCAATTGCAGTACAGCTTCTGCCCACTGTTACAACACAGTTATTGTTGCAACTGCATTATACCGTGCTACTGCACAGGTATAATCGAGGCAAACAACTGGCCTGTGAATCAGTTAATTTTTATTACTGGTGATGATGCACAGAAAGAACCCAGCTTGAGCTGCAAATCCCATGCTGAGTTTGCTCATAAATTGATGAAATTTTATTTGAAAACCAGTGAGTCACAATAAAGATGGAATTGTACAGTACCTGTTTTACAGTATCACTTTTTAGAGTAGATCCACAATTTATGCCTGATATAGACTAGTCCTCATTTAGATTTTAAGATTGTTACATGATTGCTCTTAAACACAGAAGCCCAAAGTTATCTATTACCTATGGGACCTTACACGAGTGGAGGGTTGATGTATGGGAGTGGAATGCTGCTGGGTTGCGGAACTGTCCATTCGCAGTACAGGCAGGGCTACTATAACTTAAAGCAGCTCCCCGGTGGCCTGTTTCCCCCAACTAACACAAAATTGGGAGGACAAAGGTGGCGTAAAGCCCCCTTGCTCCCCTTCCCTCTAAGCTGCATCTGTGTGTCCGGTGCCTCCTATTATAGATTTCATAACAATAAATAAGTGAATTCCTAGGTGTTTGAAAATGTTTATTAATAACTTCAAGGTTAGTATGAGCTGTACTAGGAGCAATATTACCCACGTGATATATCTCAGATCTGTCAAAGGTGGGATTATCTCCAGAAAAATCATTTTTTCTCTCTCTGGAACCCAAATACAGATTAGTGTTAACCTAGATAGCAATAAGGCATCCAGCTAGAGAAAGGTTTTAAGACACTCATCTCTGTTTCCTCCTCCCAACCAAGAAGAATTTGAGACAGAGGCAGGGGTAGAATTGAAAGGGAATACATCTTGGAGATTGTTTTTACTTGAATCATAGCCTGAGTTGAGCTACCGCTACTTTTTTCAGAACATGCCTCAACAATTCTATTGGGAGTGATGCTGATTTGTGCCTTTCCTCTATTTCCCACCTCCGTGTGCAGTAGCATGTGCCCTAGTGCTTATCAGATAGATTCCAATGCCCTGCCAAAAATCCAGTGTGTATTATATGTTTATAGGACCCTATTAATTAATTATGACACTGAATGTTATAGCATTTGACTGACATACTTAGCAAAAGCATGTGGAGTTGTTGTGTTCTTTTTTTAAGAAGAAAGAACATAGCTAGTTGTTATGCTACAACAACATTCAATGTGTAGTACAATTTTAACAGCAGCTTTGGAGGTGCAAGCCTTTCTTTGTGATGTCTTAGTTTGTTTCCCTTCCAGAGAATAAAAATCCCAGTAAACCATAAAATAAAACTCAACAGAACTTACAATACTGAAATTAACTTTCAGTTGCATTAGCAATAATTCATCTTGCTATATTAATACAAAGGACATTAGTTGATTTTTTGATGAGCCTTGAAGACTTGAAATTCCAAACCAAGCAACAACATGTTGTAAATATGGTACAACTGAACCCTATATTAATAGTAGCAGGGAGTCTCTCTCATGCTGGTCTAGCTTCTCAGTGGGTCATGTAAACATAAGGCTACAGCACGCATTTTCTGTATGGGATTGCACACACAAAGTACTATAATATGTGCAGAGTCAGTGGCATATGCAGGATTGAGGAAGCAGGGCTGTATCCAATGGCCAGTTCAGGAAGTAGCAATGAGACGCTGACAACTTTTAGCAAAGCAAGAAGCTAGAAAGAAGAATTCAGTAAAAAATCTCAGAAAGTAATGGCATATGATCTAAGGTCACACAATGCATTATCTGTTCACTTCAGTTTCTTACAAAACCATCCTGTACTTGTCTTTTCTCCCCATCTGTATAATGATGTACAGCTCCAGGGCTAACCCATTCAAATATTCCCATCCGATTGCCTGAAATATGCCTGAAGATGCTGCAGGGTTGAAAAGACTCCTCAGCAAAAGTCGTTGTGACAAAGTAGCTTTCACACGTGGAAGACACTTTGCTTTGGCAAGATGTAATCCAGCTTCAGCAGCTCGAGCTGAATTTGGAAGCTTTCCACGTCCTTTGCCTCCTGCGTTTTCCACTTCCTGTAAGTTGCCCAAGCTTGCTCTTACTTTTGATTTTTGGAGTGATTCAGCAGCCCCCCTGTAGATGTTCTCTGTCTAATTCTTTGGCTTTCAGTCAGTGAGAAGGAACTAGTGCTTATAGTGTGCCTGGGTATTGTTTGGTGAGAAGTGCTCTCCTACTTGCATTGCCGTGTTTCAGATCCAAGGCACAGTAGTGGGTATTCTGCTGTATTCCTCTAAATCTCCTGTCATAGTCTGTAGTTTGCCTAATTGGTTTTTGAGGCAATGTATTGATTTTACTATAATATGACAGTAACCTTGAAACTCTATATACAGTATGTCATACAGCAGTAACCCCCGTAAGTCCCGATAGCCCTGACTCCATAATCAGCTCATGACTTGTGAGACTGTGCCTTTTAAAACACTTCACATCCTTTTCTTGTTGGGTAAGAGGGTTGAAGTCCCAGTAGGCCTAGACATTAAGCAGGGACCTTCCAAAGTCTCCACTCACATAAAGATTAGTGCCACTGGAGGGGAAAAGCTTCTTGAATCTTCAATATGTTACTTTCTTCTTTTCAACAGGCAGCTTTATTGATATGGAAGGGCCTGATTTTCCATGCTGTTATACCAGTCCTATGGCAATGTAACTCCACTGACTTCATTTGGAACTTTGAGACCAAGAGTTACACCATTGTAAAACTGATGTAACAGAGTTGAGTGGAATTTTCTCCTCCTGTTTCTGATGTTTTTTCAATTGCTGGGAAAGATGTTGAGTCCATTTTCTGATATCACTGTGATCTGTTTAGGTGAATTGCACCCTGACTTGACTGCATTTCTGAACTCAATTACTATTACATGATTATTTGATCCAGTCATTGATCCAGATTTTTGTAAGCTACTCTGCTAAGATATATTTGATCTTTAAATATGTCTAATAGTTGTAAGGACTTTTAAGGGGGTTTAAGACATATCACTGATGGTCCTGAGTAAAATACTCATATAATAGTGAGTTCAAGGTGCAACTCACCTAAACAAATCAGAGTGATAACAGAAAATTGACTCAACATCTTTCCCAGCAATTGAAAGAACATCAAAAACAGAAGAAAATTCTCTCTCTCACCCCCCCCCCCCCACTCCTTTCCCCCTTGCAAACATATCTGGAACATCACTCAGCACCCAGAACTCTGAGGTTCTTCTCCCAGGAGAAGAAGGCATCTCCTACATGTAAGTATATAACTGCATAGAGAAAATCTAAAAACAACACTACCCACAATTTCTGAAATACATATGAAAGGGTACAAAAGGGAACCCCAGGCCCCTAATTGCATTGAGTTTTCTCTGCACACCATGAGGAACTTTAATCACATCTGCCAGTGACTTTCAGTCCTTCCCACATGGCTGGGTCTCCATGTCAAACTGCATTTCTCAGGATCTAGACATACTGCTATCTGCGCTCAGTTGCCCCTCACAAAAAATGTGCCAGTGGGCTTTATTCAATAACATATAAACTATCTGTTCCACCTAGCTTTATTAGGGGCTCAGTAATAATCGAGGAATTTGGTTTGAAAAATGACATCCCTTAAGTGTTTAAGTAAACCTGAGGGTTTTCCCCTCCTACATACAAATATCTGCTAATGAAGTATGTTGAGCCCCAAATAAAGCTAGATGGAACAGAAATTGGGAGCATATTGGAAAAAGTGTGAAAGTGGGAGACAATTCATCTAGATGGCACTAGTATGTCACATTAACTAATCAGCAGGAGCTTGAACCATATTGTCTCTTCCCAGAAATTAAACAACAAGGAGGGAAAACGCATGCTAAGCATCTGGGAGTTACCAGAGTTAAATACTTGAAGGGTGTCTAGCAGCCCACTGGAATGGGAAAGTAATGAGGGACAACTGGAACTCCTCTTGGAGATAAACTGACATGATCTGACATTTTCCAAGGCTGATTTTATAACCTGATACTCTACCAAACAAGGAGACCAAAGTAAGGAGGTTAAGGGGGACAATGGCTGTGAAATCAGCATCAAAAGATCATCTGTACGGAATGCCAGGTGGGAGGCTTTGCCATAGTCCCTTAATATTAGGATTATCCCTGACAGCCAGAGTAAGGACTTCCATTGCCAAGGCTAACAGCATTAGTGACAGAGAGCAACAATTCGCTCCCATCCCAGCTCAAAGCACTACAATAATGATGAGTTTGCTAGGAATGGCTAAAGTCTTAGCTACATTTAATGGATCTATGCCTTAAAAAAATTTTCTGAACCCTAATTTCGCTAAATTTACAACTAGAAAATCCCATCCAACATAGTCAAAAGCCTTGTCTGTATTCCTAGACAAAACAAGATTAGCCAGATTATTTGACCAGGCATATTATTATTGGAAACATGCCTAGCAGCAAAACATCTAGTTTGCTACCTGTAGGCTCAGGTAGAAATGTTGTTCCACTTCCTCACAGGAATTTTGGCCATAATATCAAGATCACAATGAAAAGAAATTGATCATTTGAAGCAGTACCTTTTCCAGGTGATCTGTCTTCCTGAAGAATAAGGAAAATGGTGGCCCAGTGCATAGACAAACTTGCTCACTTTAATAGGGATTGTGTGCAAAGTGAGAGAAGAATATACACCTCCCAGTGTTCGTATGGAAGGCCTGATTCCCCATAGCACTGTATGAAGTGAGAGCTCCCCCTGCATTTGGTCATCTAGAATTGCTACTCTCTCCTTATTCCCTTGGGGTCTCACTATTATTTGTATTGTAGTCGTGCCTACAGGCCTCAAACCAAAAACAAGCCTCTGTTGTGCCAGGCACTGTACATACACATAATGAGAGATGGTCTCTGCCTCAAAGAGCTTGCAGTCTAAATGGACAAGACAGACAAAGGAAGTATTATCCCTAGTTTACAGATGGGGAAAATGACTCACAGAGAGAAACTGTGACTTGCTTACGGTCACATAGGAAGTCTGTGACAGAGTTAGGAATTGAACCCCGTACTCCTAAATCCACTAAGCCTTCCCCACAACAAAATTCTTCCTCTGCTCCTGGGGACTCTAGGCCAAATACAGTAGGGATGGGCAAAGAGGATACAGGGCCCTGGCTCTTCCCTCTTTCCTATGCACCATCCAGCAGAGCTGGCTGGTTTGCCGTGTATGGGCTTCTAAACTGCACTCCATAAAGGGATGATGACAGGTGATACACAAATGGAAGGATATAATCATCATAAAATGTACAACTAATTTTGTACCTACTATACATTTAATCAAGACAAGTTTCAGGTCCAATGCTATGTTTTTACTCTGCATTTATAAGCACATTGTAATGAAAGTACTTGTGTCCCTTTAAAATAAATTTAAATCGTTGCAAACCAGAAGTCAATTTTTAGTTGCACACGTTGGAAATTCTACATTTTTTTTTTTTGGCAGAGCCACTGAAAACTAGTTTGTCTGCTAACTCCTGGGATGCTGAATAAAGACTCAGCTGGATTATATCACAATAGATATATTGTTTTCCTTCAAATAATAATGGGTCTACACTTTAGAGAGAAAAAGTAATTTATTAATAGTTGCAATGCACAGTAAGCTCGCCAAACAATTCCAAAGTACAGTAGTTGTATTCTTTTCTTCTTTCAATCAGATATGCAACAATTGCCATAAAGACACTGGGCCAGTCTATGGAGATGTGCCCATTTATGCCGGCTAAGGATATGACCTGTTATTCAGAATATGCCAACTGATGGGTTGCCACTTGGTTTTGCAGAGATGGGCCCATTTAACTGTAAAACAGACATGAGATGATGGAGGGAGGGAGTCTAAAGGACCTGTCTATACATATTTGTAGTGGCATTCTCTCAGTATCAAGACTGGAAGCAGAAAGCTTTAACTAAAACATGTTGCAATAGACACTGGGTGTGATTATACAGGATTCACTTCTTTGCTTAGCACTAATTTGGCTGTACGTTATATGTAATTGTTAAATGGCTATCCACTGACATAAAACAAACTGCAAATTAGTGGTTCATGGGGTCATGACTGCTTTGTGACCTGATTGAATAATTCCACGTTGGGCACTTTATTGATGCAACTGGGCAAAATACATGTTTATGACACATAATGAGCATTATAAGATTACATTTACCTGCAATCTGCATTCTGATCTACCATGGGAGTGAGTAGCTGGGTGTCTATAGCATGATTTTCTTTCACAGTTATAAGAAAAAAATCTTTGCTCATGGTGATTAGGGAAGCTGTGCTAGAATCCTGCTTGCATCAGTTATACTTAACTTTGGTGATAGCTAATATGGTTTCAGAGGTTGTGTTGACAGGACCTTACAGACTAGTTCTTGGATATTACACCATGTCATTAGCTTTTCCATGAATTACAAACAAAGTAAAATAAAGGCCATTTATAAGAATTTATGAAAACTATAGATAACTAGGAGTTGGTGGTCCTCAAAAACAAAACAAAACTTTGTGCCACAGAAAATGGAACCACTGGTACAGGATAAGGTAGTTACCACATACCAGAATTTCTTCTCATGAGCATTCAAGGGGGATCCTGATAACAGAACATGTCTTGAGCAAGATCCTGTAGGTCTTAATAATTCTAAGGGAGGTACAGAGAAACAAACCTGAGAGATAAAAGAAGGATACTAGGTGCACAGATACTATGGTGATATGGGCCAGGTAGATAGCTAGATGAAACGTGCTTTCACAATTAGAGCCTTCATAAACATTTTTCTTTAAGCCAGTCAAGGGACCCTTGCCTTGAAAGTCCTATAAGGTAAGCATAGAGGAGTGAAAACAGTAACACCATGGGTAATTTCCCAGTATTTTAATCTTCTCTACGCAGTGTCCCTCAAGAGGAAGAGGACACAGGACTGTGAGGTGTAGTAAAGTCCTCCTGCCCCTGATGGATGTACTGTAACTGCTTTTTCTGAAAGTGAAAACACCTTCAGAATGAAAAGACACAGCAGTAGCCATATTACTCTATCTTCTCATGACAACTCTCTATCCCTTTCAACATGCCATTCCTCAGACGCAGATGTTTGCTCTTTATATGGGCCTGGGCCTGATTTCTGTAACTATCGATGTGATGTAAATCCAGAATTACTCCACTAACACCGGTGTAAATGAGACTAGAATCTGGCCGCAAGGCTGTTCAGAGGAGCACATTTCTGAGACATGCACAAAGCACGAATTAAGAATGAAGTATCACTGGAACAATTTGTTTGATTAAAAACATCCCAGGTTAGTGGGGCCTCAAGGAGGCACTATTGCAGCTCGCAGAATGACAAGAGATCATACCTCCTAAAGAATCGTTTCCTCCTTCTGAATGCGCTTTTATCTCTGTTCCTCTTCCAGTATCACCTTCTGAACATCTAAACACATCATAGTAAGGAAGAGGAGAGAGGAGCTATAGGGTTTGATTCTCTATTGCTCTGCACTTTGTGCAATCACTTGCACCAGTGTGAATTGACTACAAACTGCTACCAATCTGATTTTTGATAGTCTACTGCACACACTTAGCACTGGTATAAATGACTGCACAGAATGCAGGACATGAGGGAACCAGACCCACAATTTCTTGCTCTCTACAGAATCTCACTCTTCCTTTTATTTATACAGTTGGTCTTTAAATGTGGAGAATGGAGACGGAAAGAGCTGGGAGGAAGAACATCTAAAGAAGCATTCGCTTTCATGGCAGACAATGCAAGACAAAGGTGCATACCTATAACTTGTTGAAACCAATTGATCTGCATAATTATTAAATAAATAAATTAAATAATGGAGATATCCTATCTCCTAGAGCTGGAAGGGACTTTGAAAGGTCATCAAGTCCAGCCCCCTGCCTTCACTAGCAGGACTAAGTACTGATTTTGCCTAGATCCCTAAGTCGCCGCCTCAAGGATTGAACGTACAACCCTGGGTTTAGCAGGCCAATGCTCAAACCACCAAGCTATCCCTCCCCCCTACATTATTATGTAGTTAGTATTTATCTTTATGGCAGCGGCATTCAAAAGATTTGATCAGGCTCAAGACCCTATTGTCCCATGCAGTGTACAAACAAAAGGCATGTTCCCTGTGGGTTAAGGAAGGCAGCATGTTGACAGCCTCACACTCTTAGGCCTGGTCTACACTATGGGGTTAGGTCGAATTTAGTCTCCTGTAGAGTTGAGAACAGGGATGTAGGCCTGTCCATAGGATACAAGAGATGAGGTGATGCTGTTTCCTCTTTTGCTCTTAGCAACCCAACAAGATGACAGCCTATCCAGGGTTTTCAATAGGAAAGGAGGTGTGAAGAAGAGGGAGAATTTCAGACGACATCTGTCCATAAACCAAACTCCTCCCACCTCCACATTCTTAGCAATTAACTCCTTCCCTGCTGGAGATTTGAGAGTACATTAGCGGTGTCACTTCACAACACAATCCATTAATTTCAAAGGGAATTTTAGGAATTAACAGTTGCATCAGGTCTAAAGTAATATATATGATAAAATGCAAGTATTCTGGATCTACCTATTCTACGTACCTACTACCTATGGCACCGATCACTGTAGAATCTAAGCATCACATCTAATGCCTGGCATGTTCATGTTTATGTATTTCTTTTCTGTAAAAACAAAACAAAATAAGGTGATTCTTTACATATCACATATGTTGTTTGTTATTTATTTGTCCTTTCTGCTCTTACCGCTAAGATATATTTCAACACTATCTTGAAATCTCATATATTCACAAAGCTGGAAAAAATTGCCTTTTCACTGGTTTTACAACCCAGTGAAAACAATTTCCCCCTCCTCCCCCGGTGCACCATTGAAAACTTTGTCATGGGGGAAATTAGTTTTTGCCTGTGAAAGACAAGTTTTGCTTAGTGAAACAAGAGGGTTTGAATACCCCCATGGAAGTAACTGCAGGTCAGAGGTTAAATTCAGCTTTCTACCGTGGCTGATCTTGATATGGAATTGATCTACAGTATGTAACCATCAGCATTCACTGTACAAAGGAGCAGGGATAGGGTGGGTAAGAGACATGAAACATTTTTAAAGTGCAACCAAACAGGCAGAACTTAAGGCCTTGATCCTGCACTAAGGGCTGTGTGGGCAGACTAAGGGCTGTGTGGCGCCTCATTGAAGTGCAGGGGCCCTCCCACATGGTTCTCAGTGCAGGATCACTACCAATCTGTGTTTTTTCTTTTTCCAGTAGAGCAGAAGGGAGATGGGCTCAGGGACATGTTCAGGAAACGAATGATAAACTAGTTGCTGATTGTAGTTTTGCTCCTCATGTGCTCTAATGATATCAGCATTGTACTGCTGAGAACGTACAAGTAAGAAGCATTTATGAAGATCGTGTAGCCCGTCTCAACACTGATGGCTCTAATTAATGCATATGGAGGCAAAACCCAGAAGAAATAGCTTCTTCATTCATGTTTGCTTCTGGAGGGCACATCCAAATGGTTGTAAAGAGCATCTGAAATTCCTTTAAAAATTATTTTATCTTAATACTTACCCAGAATCCTTTTCTGCTTCTCATACCTGTGCAGCCAAAATGGCCTCCCCTCTCTGTCCCCAGCATGGACCCACAGAGAGTGCGTGAAAGACAAATGCTCTTTAATGGAGTATTTTTCAGGGATCGTGTGTTCCCAGCTTGATTTACAGTGATCCTTCCTCCCTCTGCTTGGACTTGATTGACCAAATAAACCATCTTCTCCTCAAAACCAAAGGAGAACAAAACTTAATCTTTGGAATTAATGTAATAGTTTAAATAAGTCAAACTTACTATCTTGACTGTGATACTAGCACTTGCAAATGATTTTAGGGAGCTTGGGAAAATACCCAGTGAATCTTGATGATATTATATTGTAACAGCCAACAGAATATGTCAGGTAACCAAACCCTTAACATGAGACAAATTAGCCTCCCTAGAGCCAAATGCTGCTCTCCCCACTCACCAATGGGCACTTACAGCCCAAAGAGCAGTTGAACCGGTACAGTAACTTGTGTCACATGGGGTTGGGGAGGAGGACAGGGTGTGCGTAGGTGGGACTCTGGAGGCCTGTGGAGGGTGATTTTGGGTGGGAAGGTTGGAGAAATGGTTAGTGGGCTCATGTACTGTGGACCCACCAGCCTAAAGCACCACAAAGGGGCATTGAGGGGCTACAAAAGGCAGTAGCAGTGCTCACAGAGTGGCTGCATTGGTGTCCTGTGCCTTGCAGCTGGTTTGGGAGGTATGGATTCTGTCCACCTCCATTTAGTTCCCACATAGGTTCCCTGTGCAAGGTTCATTAAGGACTGATCCAAGGCCCACAGAAGTCACGGAGAGGTTTTGTATTGTCTTCAATGGGCATTGGATCAGGTCCTTACACAGAGCAGGAACAAATATATTTAATCCATAGCATCTATTATCCATAACAATGAGGGATAGTTTTAGATGTGGTTCTTGTTGCTGCCCTGAAATGTGGTGAGGAGAAGAATGTTAATGTGATTCTAAATTATGCCACTGACTCTTGTTGGATGGATGAGAAGAAAAACTGAACATAGGGGCCCAATATTTTTATTAACAAAAAACCAGAGCAATCCCTCCCTCCCCCACAAAAAAACCCAAGTTTTATTCCAGTCATTGACAAGACAGTTCTTGTTTTGTGCTGAAATTTTCAAAAATAACAAGTAATTCTGAAAAAAAGAACAGGAGTACTTGTGGCACCTTAGAGACTAACAAATTTATTTGAGCATAAGCTTTCGTGGGCTAAAACCTACTTCATGAGATGCATGCAGTGGAAAATACAGTAGGAAGATATATATATACACAGAGAACATGAAACAATGGGTGTTACCGTATACACTATAACAAGAGTGATCAGTTAAGGTGAGCTATTACCAGAAGGAGAGAGAAAAACAAAACTTTTTGTAGTGGTAATCAAAATGACCCATTTCCAGCAGTTGACAAGAAGGTGTGAGGAACCGTAGGGGGGGGGAAATAAACATGGGGACTTAAAGGGGACTGACTTTTCAGAGGGCTGGTGCTCAGCACCTCAGAAATCAGACAACTTTAAGCTTTCTCTGTTTGGGAACCCAAAAATGCAGGTACACAAAATTGCTAATTACTTGTGAAAGTGGAGGCCCCGTTGGATTATAAATAGAATTATTATTGGTGGGTAGGAGCATGGACAAATGGGTGAGTGGGTAAATAGTCTAAAGAACTTCAATGCAAGGTTTGCTAGTTGCCAACTTAACCCTGGGCTACATGGGAGACAAATGGGGAGCAGGAACTCAGTGTCAGTTCTTCAGAAACATAATGGATTAGATGACTGGACTCTCACTGAGAGCTTTAATTCTGTAGGGACTCCCTGACGCCCTGTACCTTCCCCATACGCTTAAAAGAAAATGGAGGTTGCACAGGGGGTAAAATATTCAGACCTTCCTTAAAGCCTGCCCTAGAATACCCATCTGTGCCCGGATTTGCAACTGATCTGCAGAGTGTGAACTTCTTGGGCCACATCCTCAGCTGGGGTATATTGATATAGCGATACTGACTTTGAGGAGCTACACTAATTTACACCCTATGAAGATCTGCCCCATGATTTTTCACAGTGGTCAAGATTAGGACATAATAGTTTTGCTCTGTGAGGCTGCTCCTGCCCATGGCTTTCCTTGTTTATATGCATGCATAAGGGAGAGCCCAAATGTGGCCTGTCGTTTACCCTGTAGGTGCTGGGAAGGCTGATTTCTGATGAACACACTCCAGTAGTGTTCAATGAATGTGGCAGAACTTTAGCAACGGAGTCCAATGAATTCCAAAAAGTAGATAAAAATGCTATCTATCCCTGGTTTATCAGATTTCCTATTTTTCATGCGTTTAATGTTGTGTAAAATGTCACCAATAGGACTCTTAATAAGCTATTCAAAAAAAGCCTTAGTAAGATTAGCAATTTGCACCTTTTTAAAAATTAAGAGTTCTCTTGGTGTACAGCTCCATTATCAATTTGCATCTTTAAGGAGGTGTAACATCTCTCTGATAACTTGTTCTGCTTTCTTATAGCTGGCTGAAAAAACTCAGTTTTGCTTTGCCTATCTTACATTTATTTCTGCACAATTAAAGCAAACTGGTAAGAAAAACAGAAGTCTAAAGAATTGGAACACGATTCAGATTGTTATAACCTAGGCTATCAAAGCTGACTGGTAATTCTGCCAAGAAGTAGCCCTGCAGGTTATTAAAGAAAAAAAATTAGTTTCTGAAAATATATCAACAAAAATTTCTTCATGCTTGAACAGTCACATACCCATAACCTTCTTATTTATTAAACTGGCTCCAGGGAACAGTACAACCTTCAGCCTGCTATCGTGCAATGAACTCTGCCAGTTGTATGATAGGAGCAATCTTGACTGATAATTCCCGTCTTCCAGCCTGCCTTGCCCTATCTGCTCAAATCCTCTTTATCCCAGATACACTTCTCAAGAAGGCACCTTCTGTAATGTGGTCCTGTCAGCAGAGGTCACCCCATTTGGAATATTCACCAGCTTCCTAACAGTATCATTTAGGGGAGAGTGCTAGAATTATGAGCTGTGTACAGATTGCAGTATTTACATTATAACCAAATATGGCTGCAAAGTTAAGCATACGTTTGTGTCTAACTACAGGGGAACTTATATAAATACAAAATTGCCTTTACTTGGAAAATGCTTGAAATAGTTTAAGGAAAGGCGTTTATTCTTAATTATGCAACTGTATTCCTAATATTGATCAATATTCCTATTATTGTTTCCTATTATATACCACCACAAAAAATGTCCTTAACTTTGAGTTGATTGGCTACCTTATCAATGGAACTCCGAGCTTCTTTATATGTCCATGTATTTTCATGATTGAGAGAGCTGTGTTTTGCAAACATTATATTGTACGTCATTCTCTATGTGCTTTAGTACTGGTGTGTGTAAGTAAATGAGATACTGTGTCAGACTGCAAATAGTGGCTGTGAGGTATGTTTTTCTGCAGTGTTAAGGAAAACTGATGTGAAGGGGTAATGATGCAATTTGTGAGTGTTCTGAATTTGGAATTTATTTTCATATAGGAATTCCAGAATTGAAATCTCAGTATCTCTGTGTGTTGGTATAAGATACTTAAGCCTGCATGTTGGTTGTTCAGGATGTGTGTTGGGATATAAGGGTTGTGGATAGTAGAAAGAAGTTTGATCATGGCAACGGATGAATGGAGTGTAGAGGGGTTGTTGAGTTCTTTAACTGCTTATTTCCTTGGTTTTTATTGTGTTGCTGGAATATACAAGTTGTCTACCTTAACTTTAATTTAACAAAGTTTCTTGTGTGGTAATTTCCCAGGTTTATTAATAAATATGTATTACTGCTGAGAGTAGTTCACATGGAGAGCTAGCAACATTTTTATTAGAGCTGGTTGGAAAATGTGTTTTTCCTATTGAAAATTTCAACAAAACATAAACAAACATATTTTTGTTGATAATTTCAGCAGAAAATGTTGACTTTCATCAAAAATCCCAACCACCCAAAATGTTTTGGTTTTCAGCAACCAAAACCCAAACGTGCTTGACCAAAAACTTTAGTTTTCAGGCCCAAATTTTCAGGTTTGAGGGGTTTGGGTTTTTTGGATGAAAAATTAGAGTTTGAGGAAAGCAGACAGTTTCTCTGAAAATTTTTATTTAATCAAAACCCAATTGAAAATGTTGGTCCTAATAGTTACATATTATTAGGACTCCGTGTCTGTCATGGAGGTCGTGGAAGTCACAGATTCCGTGACTTCCTGTGACCTCCGTGACTTCTGCAGCGGCCAGTGTGGCTGACTCCAGGGCCACCCAAGCAGCTAGCCCTGGGGCGAGTTGCTCAGGTGGCCCTGGGGACAGCCACGCCAGCCACTGCTGGAGCAGCTCTACAGGCAGTCACTTGGGTGGTCCCGCAGCCAGCCACACCAGCCACTGCTGGGGCTGCCCCGGGCAGCTGGCCCCAGGGACCACCCGAGCAGCGGCCGATGCAGCTGCCCTGGGGACCGTTTGAGCAGTGGCCGATGCAACTGGCCCCGGGGACCACCTGAACAGTGGTCCCAGGGTTGGCGGGAGTAGGGTGACCAGATAGCAAGTGTGAAAAATCGGAATGGGGTGGGGGACAGTATGCGCCTATATAAGACAAAGCCCCGAATTTCGGGACTGTCCCTATAAAATTGGGACATCTGATCACCCTAAGCGGGAGCAGCTGCAGCTCAGTGGCTCCTGGCAGCGGTCCTGGGGCAGCCGGAGCAGCAGAGGGGCTCCCTCCGGCGACGGCCGGAGCGGCAGCGGGACCCCTGGGGGTTCCTGCCCCTGGCAGCTGGTGCTGTGGGCCCCCCGGGTTTCCCCCACAAGATTCAATCAGGGGTATTTATGGTCAGGGCCGGCTCCAGGCACCAGCCTGGCAAGCAGGTGCTTGGGGTGGCCACTCCGGAGAGGGGCGGTACGTCCAGCTATTCGGCGGCAATTCGGCGGACGGTCCCTCACTCCCGCTTGGAGTGAAGGCCTTCCCGCCGAATTGCCGCCTCAGATCGCGATCGCGGCTATTTTTTTTTTTTTTGGCTGCTTGGGGCGGCCAAAACCCTGGAGCTGGCCCTGTTTATGGTATAAGTCATGGACAGGTCACTGGCAATGATTTTTTGTTTCTTGCTCATGACCTGTCCATGACTTTTACTAGAAATACCCGTGATTAAATCATAGCCTGTATCTTATGCCTCTCCACAGCTCCTCTTTCACTCCTCCTGGCAGAGTTGTACATACTCCTCCCCATGTCCCCTCGTAGAACCTTGTTTTTCCCTGTGTCCCTCTCAACGAACAGCCAGGATTGCTCCCATGTTTCTCCCCCTGTCCATACAGCTCTTCTCCCCCTTTGGTTTCCCCAAAGCCCTGCTCCACAAACTACTTCCCTTATATCCCCACTCCCTACCATGTCCACCTACTTCCCTGCCACACTCAGCTTTTAAATGATGTGTCTTCACACTGATATGTGTAAACATTTAAAAGCTGAGTGTGGTAAAGAAGGGGGTGGGGGGAGGTTGGGAGGAGGGCTGTGCATCATTTTTCTTTCCCAGTCACTCTCACAGTTGGTCATTCATTTCATTGGATCAATAGAAATGATGATAAAATGACTGATAATAAATATGAACAATCACATGAGTAAAGGAGGAAAAACAAACAAAGGATTTATTTGGAATGCAGGTTAAGCGGTAGGGTGGTTGGAGGTAGAGGGACAGCTCCTGGGATTAGGGAGCTGGGCTGCTGTTTGGGGCCAGGGGCCAGGGCTCAGCAGAAGGGGTGGGGACCAGTAGACAGCAGAGGCCTGGGAGAACGTCAGGAGTTCTGCTACTCAGTACTGTTGTCCAGCTCCGCTCTGTGACATCCATGACTCACCCATAAATATCTCAGGCCTCCCCCAGCTTTGTTAAATTAGGCAGCTGTGTTCCAGTTTAGCTGACTTTCTCAGGTATGTCAGACCAGGACTGCCCTCTGGTGAACTACAGGAGCTTTGTCAGGGGAGGCAGCTGCTTCTGTAGCTTTTTCAGTCCTCTCCATGATCGCTAGTTTCCCTAGCCTTAGTAAGGCAGGGGCAGAAAGATGGAGAGAGCTGCAGCCCAAATTTTCAGAGACTGGGCACTTGCAGAGTAAGGAGAATAATTATTTATGGGCCTGATCGAAAGCTCACTGAAGTCAACGGATGGCTTCCTATTGATTTCAGTGGGCTGTGGACCAGACCTTATGTGTTTTATTTTAAGTGGCCTGTGTCTGAGATGTTACCAGAATGCAGGTGTGAATGTGAAGTGTGGAGTTTGTGTGGACTCCAAGCTAGGAACGCAAGGGAAAAGGAGAGTTTTAAAATATTTCCTCCTGCAAAAGTGAAACGTTACATCAACATGTAATTGTCTTTTGAAGAGTTATGGTGCCAAATTTGAAGACTAAATTTAATCATTAAGTGTGAAGCAGAGGAATTTTAGTCCTGTTTAAAGAACAAATCTCAATGCAACCTTAACTGTGGAGTTGCTACTGAGGCCTCCACAATACTGATAGCAATGTAGTCTGGTATGGTGCAGTAAATTACCTCATCTATTTGGCCTCAGAATGGTGAAGTTTATTAGCTACAAACATCACTGATTGTGATACAGTAGATCTCAATTTAATCAGCTTCTCCAGCTTTTATAGAAGAGAGACACTATTACTGAATATAAACAGGAGAGTGTTCAGGCAGATTATAAATGGTGGAACAAAGAACTATATCAGAAAAGCATTTACCAAACCAGAATCTTAGTCTAAGCTTGATTTATCTCTGAGCTACAGGGCAACGGAGTTGTCCCCCATGGCAGGATTCTTTAGCAGCTTTCATGCCCCTTCACTGAACTGTGTCCTTGAAATATCTGAGGAATATCCTTGTTCAATTGCAGCTTGAGTTATCACTAGAGTACATTTTAATGATACCTATCATTCCCTGGTTCATGCATTCAAGACATACAGATTATTGATTTTTGACCCAGATCATTAAGAATTTTAGCACAGACTTTAGTTTCTCAGGTAAAAAGAGGCTCTACTTCTGAGCTAACAAAGGTTAATATTGACACGTAATTAACTCATCATCTGTGAGTTATTTCTCACAGAAGATAAAAAGTTCAAAGGATTAGAAGGGCGTGGGGAACCCAGAGAAGGGCAAGATGCAGGGCAAAAGTGGCTTTAACCTCTTGGGATTCTGGGAAGCTGTGGGGACTGCAATGGCACAAGCCAGAATGGTCACGTTGGTGTGTGCTATGGTCCCTCCCCTTCTGTCACTGGTTCACCTCCGGCATGATCCTGATCCTGGGGGTGTGCCTGTACCAAGGGAATTCTCCTCTGGCCCTTTGCAGGCTGTTTATGGTGGAGTGGCATTTAGGGGCCAGAGCAGGGGACAGAACCCTTCCCAAGGCATCCAAATGCCCACAAAGGAATAATTCTTTTCCTTTACATATTGGTGTCTGACATATTGGCATTTTGCTTGGTGACTAACTGGCTGGCTGGCTGTTAAGATGTTAGGTGGCTGGTAGAACAGGCTGTCTCCATCCCTTGGGCATTACTAGGCGAATTGGCATCCCAAGTCATAAAGAGGACATACTCCCATTCCCTGGCCTCCTATACAATCCTATACTCCCATACAATTCCAGTGTTTTCTTCCTTCTCATCAGAATACTTTGTGTTAGCCCCTTCTGAGCTTCAAAGGTAAAACCCTCAGCTGCCAGTGTAACACCAACGGACCCCGGTCATCAGTGGGTGGGATAGAACCTGGGACCTCTGAAGCTTAGTGCATGAGCCTCTACAGCATGAGCTAAAAGCCAACTGTTTGTTAGCTAAGGCTGTAGAGCAGACTCAGTTTCTCTTGCTCTCTCTCTCAGTGCCAGTAGATGGAACAGAACACCACACCCAGAAGGTGTGTGGGTTACACCAGCATTAAGATTTCTTGAGTGTGTATTGTAAATAAAGACACCAGGTGACAGGCAAATGAGCTAGAATCAAACAAGGCCCTTTCTGAATAAGGTACAGGACTATGTAAGTGCCCCCCTGTACCCTATGTAAAATGAGTCACGCTGCTCCTGCTGGGAAGAACAGGAGCAAAGCAAAGAACTTGGTGGTGTTTCAGAGGCAGGCAGGAGCACACCTGGGTGAACAGGAAAGAAGAGATTGGGCAAAGCGAGTAATGGAAAGCCATTACTTTAAGGATGAGAAATACAACAATTGCGGGGATGGAGAGGGCAGGAAAGAGGCTGCTGCCTTCTGTCTGCCTAAGCAGAACATTGAAAACTGAAAGGTTGAAATTCCTGCCCGTCATTTTGTTTGGTTTGAAATTCAGCAAAAGATGTTCCAGTCTCCTTCCCTCTAACCACTTGCAATGGATGAGAAATTTCCCTGCAAACAGAATCCTAGACAATGACAAACTGAATCCTCATTAAAACAAAGAAAGGTTAAGGGGAAAAAATAACCTGTTTAAAATGAGGTAGCTCACCAGTCTTTGAGCTGTAAATTGACAATAGGATTTATATAAATCCATAATTGTATCTCTTTTACCTGCAGTTAGGCTAGTTAATGATGAAAAAAGTATACAGCCTATTGTGAGGTTTTAATGAGGATTCTTTTTACAGAGTTAAAAAAATCCACCAAATTAAATTCTGCCAATTTACTCCATTGCAAATTGAGCACCACCCTGTGCGCAAAAAAATCATCAAGTAGCTTAAATCAGTTACAGCTAAATGTGTAAGTCAGCATGTGCTTTAGCCTTTAGTCATGAAGAATATATTAGATTTTAAAAATAAATGGCTTTCTGCTGAGTCTTCATTGCAGTGGCTTTCTGACTTTTAATTAAATTTTCAGTACTTGTGGGTGCTTCTTCATGTACTTTGGCCACAGAACTCACAGTGTCTGTATCATTATGTATGGTAGAAACCCAAATTGGAGATTATTAAGCTTGTTCATTTCTTTGTTATTCACTGGTAAGATACCTGGAGAAATTATTTCTTTCTGTTGTAAGAGAAGAAAAGAGCATTTATTCTACAATAATATTTTAAAAGAACAAAACAGGGCTCGTAAACCGAACATGATTAGCCCTGCTGCAGTAGCTTGTTAAATGTTACTCATTATACATTTCTGGTCTGTTTCATTGGTGTTAAATGAACTTAATGTAAATTAATAAAAACAGGTTTGTGTTATTAGTAACAAGCTTGAAAGTAAAAAAGAAAACTGTAAGCAACACTAAACTCAGCAACTAACATTGATGTTTGCAGATTTCTTGTGTAGCCATCACTACTTGTGTGAGATTGTATAAATAAATAACTCTTACAAGGTAGAACATTTTCTCTTTGAACTAAAGCATCAGTTGCCTTCATACAACTGCTTTCTAATTAAAACAAAATTGCTGGTACTTTTTTGCATTGTTCCTCTTTGGGCACTCGGGAAGACCAGTGGCCTCACACACTGCTATAGCATGTGCATGAACCACCAGTGGGACTCAGTTTTATCTGTCCCTCTCTCAGCTATGAGGCTAATCAACTTGTCCTCATCTCTGTGAGGCTCCCTCCATTCTTGCCTCTCCTATTCCTTTTTAAATAGAAGAAATAAACATACTTTATTGGCAGCTCTACTGGAGAGCTGGGGAGTGCCATGAGCATGTGTGATACTGCTCTTTTGTCATGGCTCTTGGAATGGCTCTGGTGAACACCAAGGGTAAAATCCTGACCCCGTTGAAGTGAATGGGAGTTTTGTCATTGACTTCAGTGGGGCCAGGATTTCACTCCAAGCTTCAAAATCAGTACATAGGCTCAGTTTCTCTCCTGTGCAGAGAAGTAGAGGAGAGGATGCCAAAATGGCTCCCTGGTTCTTTGGGCCAATCTGCACCAGCTCTTCTAACCCTAGTGAGTGAGAGCCATCGGGGCTGCTCTAACTTGTACTAGCTGTGCACAGTGTGTACAAGAGACCATATGCCAGCTGAGAATCAGTGCCGTGCAGTTGTACTCCACCCCACCCCTTCTAGCCTCACCATGGACCTCACGTGCCATCGTGCCTCTTCTTCCCTCAATAGCCCACTCCCTATGCTGGGATTGAGGGGAGCAGTTAGCACCGGAGGTGGTTCCACTTGCTTTATACCAGCTGGGATTTTCTCTACTGGGGAAATTCTTCTTTGCACCACCTGAGTAGTGAGAGGAGACAGGTTGGGGGAGAAAATCTGGCACTCAGAGTTTCAATCAGTTTTTTACCAAAAGGAGTAGGAACGACACACTACTGACCACGTGTCAAATTCTGACCTCAGTTACAAGCCATGAGTCCCTATTGAAGTTGAATGTGTGTAAATTAGAGCAGACTCTTGTTGTGTATGTTTGAGAGACACACATGATCCTATAAATATGAACTTAAGATACGAGAGTTTAAGACCATTTCTCATTTTCTATTTGTCAGGTGTAGGTTAACCATAGCAACCAATCTGAATGAGGGTGACTAGGGCTGTACGTGTTACACACCTGAATTTCAAAGCAGACACCTCATTACCATTTATTCCCCCAGAAATTTGTTCTGTCTACCTGACAGCCTAAGATGGAATTTCAAGTCCCTTCTTGGAGTTGCCTTTGCTTGCAACTGGCCCTTTAAATACTAGAAAATGAGTCAGTTATGGCTCTTTACTGGCCATTTTGTCTGAAGTCAAATGTGTGCCCTAGAGGTTGCAGTTCCTTTCGCTCTGTACAGTGTTTGTATTATTATGTTTTTCTCTTTCTAGCATCAGGTGTTGTAGACCACTGTTCTGGAGTGTCTCATGAACTGATTTCACAGTGTGAGGGCCCACTGAAAGCAGCCTTTGTTGGGGACTGCCGAACTAATCCGAACTTTATTGAAAGAGGGCAAGGGAAGAAAAGATGGCAGAAGTTGAAGCATTTGATGTTGAAAATCTTAGGGAAATTCTAAAATTGTGCCACTTCCTTGCAGCATATTGCACAAGCAATATAAAAGTGGATTTTCCATCACCAACAATTTTTTAAAGCAAGATTGGATTTTTTTGAAAAGTTCTGCTCCAGGAATTATTTTAGGTAAGTTCTGTAACCTGTATTATCCAGCAGGTCAGACTAGATGATCACAATGGTCCTTTCTGGCCTTGGAATCTATGAATCTAGAAGTATATATTGCAACATCTACTGCAGGTAATTTTGGTGTGTGATTAATTAATATTTGTTAAGCACTTTAAAAATGAAAAGGTCTGTGCTGCAGTTTATTATTATTAATCTGCCGTTCTGCTGCAATTAGACAGGTGGCCGCTTTAGAGGATATTTGTTAGGGTTTCTGGGGGGCTTTGAATAAAAGGATTCAAAAGCACAGAGTGCTCTCCAGTTCCTCTTTGACAATCTTTGTGAAATAAACCAGTATGATAAGTTGCTGGACACCAGAAACCTTCTCAAGTGGATCTGTGTGAGCTGTCATTTATGCATACTCCCATAAAACAGGTTTCCCTACCTAAATCAGCCACCTGCCTGACAATAAGGAACTGGGGTTCTTTACTCCACAAGGTGCTCCTTCCTGTCAGAATACATTTACATAGAGCCCTAGAGCCTATACACGAATTGCACCTCCCCCTGCTTCTGCCTCCTAGTGGGCTGTCTGAAGGAACCTATACATATGTATTAAGTTATTAAGCAGTGGTATGGGTTCTCACAAGTTCAAACACAAAGCATGCTGTGCCTATGCTCAAACGTCTCCAGGAGGGCCTGGATTAATAGAAATGCAAATGGAGCATCTGCACAAGGCCATATGATTAGAGCCTTCCCCCTCACACCTCAAAGTCAAAAGCAGAAAAACACTGCATGTGAAACACAACAAAAAATGGTGATATAATATGCAAAGTCTGTTACCAATTTCAGCAGCAGTCAGCAAAACACCCAGCCTCACCCCCACTTTGAACAGCACTGCCCTTACATTATGTAAGCTAATTGTTTTAATCAGTATCAAATTACTGGGGTATGTTAGAGTCCATACTTTGCATAAGATTCCACCAACCCTTAATTCAGGCTTGTTCTGTAGGAATGCTGTTAATTTTATCTTTGTTCCATCCTGGTATTATTTCACTGTATTTATGGGAAGATTGAAATTGTGACACAAGTGAGAAAAGTTAAAGCTCGGGCAGGCACATTGGGTCAAATTCTGTACTCAGTCATGCTGGCGTAAACCTGGAGTAACTCCATTAACAGGTGTAAATGCAGAATAGCTCCTTTTCCTGCCACTGGAATACTTTGGATATACCTGTGTGCAAGTGACAGCATAATTTGACTCCCTAAGCAATGTATACCAGTGTAGAAAGGCTTCACACCATACAAGAGGGCTTCATTCACAATGTAGATTAAAGGGGCTTGAGGTAGCCTCAGTTATAGTGCTTTGAACATAAGTCAGTGATGTTCCATCAGTACAACCACACATGATTAGAATCAGGTCCATCGGGCTAGGTCACCCTCTTTCCAAGGGAGAGGGTTAAGGAAACTCTGCAAGGATCTCCTCACAGAGTTAATCCCAGATCCTTCCATCATGGGGAAGGGATTTCTCCTCTATGGAATGATCCTGGGGTTTCTGCAAGGAGTAGGGACCTTCAGCCTGGAGGGCCTGTGCCTTTGCAACAGCTCTGGAAGTCAGGTGTCACCTTGCATGCTCCCTGGCAGCATGTCTCTGTTGGAACTGTGCTATCACCACTGACCTCAGCTAGTCCTGGACCCTCTTAAAGGGACCCCAAGTGGTACTACCACTCCCAGGTAATCTCTGCAGGGATAAACGGGGGACAGTTTACTGCCAGTCCACTGCTACCAGTCCACTCCCTCCCCCACATGGATCCCAGGCTTGCAGAGTGTCCTTTCTAGGGTTATGTCAAAAGGAAGGATGATGATGCTGACATAGCCAATTCCCATCTTCTACTGGGAGAGAGGCTCCTCTCTGCACATCAATCTTGGGGGTACATTTCAAAGTGCAATAAGCCCACTAACTTCCCTTCCCCTCAGCTTCTTCCCACACGTGCTTCTATAATTAAAAACGGGCAGCTTCTGGAAGGCCATATATTAATAGAACTGTTTGTGTTGGTTCAGTGCATTTATTTTATTATCTACTTTGCCCAAACAGCTAGCTTAGCCTTGGAAAGGGTTCTTGGAATAGTTTCTACTCCTCCATCTGCAATCCTAAATCTAATTTACTATTAGTGTCCCTGTCAGAATAAGAAATCAGAGTGCATCTTTTCATACTTAGTGAAGGTTTTATTTTGTTTAACCTTGAAAATGACTATCCTGATGGTGTGGGTTGCTCACAGATGCTGATATACTTACTGTCTCAATAAATGAAATTACTTGCTCCTCCATGCCTTATTATAGGACTCATGAGCAGCTGTTGCTGCCTATACAGTGGTTCCATCTAGCATATGAAAGATAAAAATACATCTAGACTTTCCCTATGAAACTATGCATGGAAGCGGGAAACAACCCTGACAACATAACATCTCTTGATGTGAGGGACAGTCCCACAAATCTGATTCAGATACCCCTCAGTTACATGAATCGTACAGAGCTGCTGGTGATACTGTTTATTGCTTTGAGTCACTTTAACATCAGAGACATTGAAATATGAAGATACCTCTACCAAAGTCTGAGTTAGGCTTCAGAAGTGATCTCCATGTTGTTTGGGGTTTTCTGCCCTGCTTTGTATTTTATTCCTTATTCTGGTCACTCGCCCTACATTTTAAAAGCTCGTTCCTTTTGGTCTTTAGTACATGTGTAGCAGTGAATATGCCCCTCTAGCTTCACTTAGAAAAGCTGGAGAATTTGCCGTCATTCCCCTGTTAGGCTTGTGAGATGAAAAGCACGTCAGAAAGCAGCCACTCTCCAAGCAATATATTCTAGTTTTGCTAAAGAACATGGAAAAAGCTGTAGGTGCTTTTTGTAGGCAATTTAAAAAGTGACTCTACTGTGTCAGTGAGGTAATTATAATACACTACACATGGCTTTATAATATGATTGTGGAAATGTTGAGTTAAAGCTTCAGCTCCATCGGTACCCTACTAGGTAGTGCTTGGGTGATGATGGGCTAACCAATCACTGGACAATCCTAATGTGTTTGTGATGTCTCAGCAGAGCAGGTTGTCAGGTTAAGAAAGAAGCATCAGCTTTAATCCTGAATTCCCTGCTTTGCAATTTTGAGCCTGACCCTGCATATTTTCAGAAGGGCTGACATTTCAGAAGGGTGAGTTGCACCTGCAAAAGGGAAGCTACCTTCTGGAAATTTGACCGTATAATGATTTTAACGGTGATCATTTATACATGTAGGGGCAAATCACACACACAACCTTAGTGGGGTGGCAGAATTGGCTGGACAAGACAGATGGCAGGATTTGGGGACCAGGGCTGCAAGGTGAGAGATGGAACCCTTGCCTGGTGTTGGGGCCAGTAGGGAGGTAAGGCAGGAGGATTCCAGCCTGCATGAGGGGCATGTTAGAGTGGGATGGCTACTTCAGCCTCAGGGCTGAAACAGTCACTGCAGATGCACCATGGCCTGAGAGGAAAAACTAGTAAGATACTCAGAGTCCAGTTACTCTGGGTGGCTGGGAATTGGAAGATTCTGTGAAAATAGCCCATTGTAAATGCTTAGTTTGTTCCCAGTGGCAATTTCCCCAGTGACATTACCTGAAATTTGTCCAATGCCAGGGAACGTGGATGTTTCTCTGTCTCTCAAGAACACAGCTTATCAGCTACTGCCACAGTTTATCGGTCCTGTTCCTCCCTCACTTGCACAGGTTTTACTATTAAGTTAAATGACACAGTGGATACACAAATATGAGCTTTTGTTTAACTTACATGAACCCAGGATTAAGTGTAGTTGGGAGTGTCACAAAATGGAACTTCAGTGATCATCAAATGGGGGAAGCTGAGAATGTGGAACAACAGCTGAAATGAGCCTTAAGTCATGTCTACGCTTACCGGGGATTGACGCTGCTGCGATCAATCAGCAGGGGTTGATTTAGCGGGTCTAGTGAAGACCCACTAAATCAACTGCAGAGCGCTCTCCGTTCGACTCTGGTACTCCACCAAAATGAGAAGATTAAGGTAAATTGACATGAGAGCGTCTCGTGTTGATGCAGCACAGTGTAGACACTGCAGTAAGTCGATGTAAGCTACGTAGCGTAACTTAGGTCAACTTACCCTAGTAGTGTAGACAAGGCCTATATGAGCATATTACTTTTGCTCTCCTCTGCATTGATTTTAATAGGCGTTTGACTGAGTAAGTCCTGAGCAAAAACCTGGGAAGGAGCTTGGGATTGGCCCCCGATGTAAGTATTTTTAGTTCCAAAGTTGTAGGCAGCATTAAGCTAGAGTCCATTCCTGGTCCCATTGAAGTCAGTGGGAGTTTTGCCACTGACTTCACTGGGAGGAATCTTGGGGCATTAGTCATTAATATAGGAATACCTTATTATCCACCTGTTACAAGCCTTTGTACTTCACACACACATAGCACCATCTTTCCTAAGCCTGAAAACATGTTCAAATAAATATAATTAAATGAACGACCAACTCCCTAACAAAGTAAAGATTTAAGATATGAATTGTTATGAATTATATGATGATTGTTCGATATTAAGTATAAAACATTATTAGGAAATCCAGCAATCTAGTAACCACAGCAACCAAAGAGGAAGGATGGCTTAGTGGTTAGGGTGCTTATCTGAGACTTGAAAAATTCAGGTTCAGTTCTCTGCTCCACCACAGACAGTGTGTGCGTCCTTGGGCAAGTCTCTCTGTGCCTCAGTTCCTCACCTGTAAAATGGGATAACAGTGCTCCCCTAGCTCACAGAGCTGTTGTGGGGATAAATACATTAAAGATTGTGAGGTGCTCCGATACTACGGTAATGGGGGCCATAGAAGTATCTAGACCTAGAAGGCAGTATGCCAGCATCACACCATAAGTTGGATTCAGTAACTGACCATATTACAATGATAACATTGTATAATAAATGTGATCTATTTTCTTTTTTCTTCCCCGAGAAGCTGGGATTGCAACATGGGACTCACCACATGGTGCTAATGTGGATAATCTTACAAGTTCTCTCTAAATGAATATACAGGCAGTTAGAACTTGGAGAAAAGTTGTGGTGTTAGTTGTGGACAGGGGCGGCTCCAGGCACCAGCACAGCAAGCGCGTGCCTGGGGCGGGAAGCCGCGGGGGGCGGCCTGCCGGTCGTTGTGAGGGCGGCAGGCAGGTGGCTTTCGGTGGCATGCCTGCGGGAGGTCCGGCGTGCCACTGAATCCACGTGACCAGCGGACCGCCTGCAGGCGCGCTGCCAAAAGCCGCCTGTCTGCTGTGCTTGGGGTGGCAAAAAACATAGAGCCACCCCTGGTTGTGGAGCAGTCTCTTATTTAAAGCTAGGGTACATCACCAGCAAAGTTTATTCCCTCTCTCAGACTGGAACTATTTGTAGTCACAGAGGACAGCCATGCTTAATGTAGTACACCAGACTTTGGGAGCTGTTGGTCCGAACTGATGTGGGAAATCCCATGCTCATCTGAACATGCTTTATACTTTTTTAAAATGGCAGAATCAGGAGAGCAAAGTGCATTTGATGATTCCTTCACAAACCAAAGATACACCTGTGTGCAAAAGCCTGAGGGCCCTTACTCTTAAGAGTTAATCACAGTCTGTGATTATATTGTAGTCTTTATTCTTCAAAAATATTGTGTTTGCATGCTCTTCTTTTGGTCTCAAATCTCACAACCCACTTTGCATAATTTCCAAATAACATCAGGACTGCACAGAACATCAGAAGAGGAATTAATAAAGTGTGTGTGTGTGTGTGTGTGTGTGTGTGTGTGTTAGGGCTGTCAAGCGATTAAAAAAAATTAATCGCGATTAATCGCACTGTTAAACAATAATAGAATACCATTTATTTAAATATTTTTGGATGTTTTCTAAATTTCAAATATATTGATTTCAGTTACAACACAAAATACAAAGTGTACAGTGCTCACTTTATATTTATTTTTGATTACAAATATTTGCACGGTAAAAAACAAAATACCGTAAATAGTATTTTTCAATTCACCTAATACAAGTACTGTAGTGCAATCACTTTATCATGAAAGTTGAAATTACAAATGTAGAATTATGTACAAAAAAATAAAACTGCATTCAAAAATAAAACAATGTAAAATTTTACAACCTGCAAGTCCACTCAATCCTACTTCTTGTTCAGCCAACTGCTCAGATTCATATGTCCCTTCATTCTTCAACCACCATTCCAGGGGGCACGCGTCCATGCTGATGACAGGTTCTGCTCAATAACAATCCAAAGCAGCTTTCTTTTTTGGTGGGTTGGATTCTGTAGTTTCCACATCAGAGTGTTGCTCTTTTAAGACTTCTGAGAGCATGCGCCACACCTCGTCCCTCTCAGATCTTGGAAGGCACTTCAGATTCTTAAACCTTGGGTCAAGTGCTGTAGCTATCTTTAGAAATCTCACATTGGTACTTTCTTTGTGTTTTGTCAAATCTGCAGTGAAAGTGTTCTTAAAATGAACAACATGTGCTGAGTCATCATCCGAGACTGCTATAACATGAAATATATCGCAGAATGTGGGTAAAACAGAGCAGGGGACATACAATTCTCCCCCAAGGAGTTCAATCACCAATTTAATTAACACATTTTTTTTTAACGAGCGTCATCAGCATGGAAGCATGTCCTCTGGAATGGTGGCCGAAGCATAAAGGGGCATAAGAATGTTTAGCATATCTGGCACATAAATATCTTGCAATGCCAGCTACAAAAGTGCCATGCAAACGCCTATTCTCACTTTCTGGTGACATTGTAAATAAGAAGCGGGCAGCATTATCTCCTGTAAATGTAAACAAACTTGTTTGTCTTAGCAATTGGCTGAACAAGAAGTAGGACTGAGTGGACTTTTAGGCTCTGAAGTTTTACATTGTTTTGTTTTTGAATGCAGTTATGTAACAACAAAAAATCTACATTTGTAAGTTGCACTTTCACGACAAAGAGATTGCACTACAGTACTTGTATGAGGTGAATTGAAAAATAATATTTTTTTTATTTTTAGAATGCAAATATTTATAATAAAAAATAATATACACTTTGATTTCAATTACAACACAGAATACAATATATATGAAAAGGTATAAAAACATCCAAAATATTTAATACATTTCAATTGTTTAACAGTGTGATTAAAACTGCGATTAATCGCATTAAATTTTTTTAATCACAATTAATTTTTTTTAGTTAATCGCATGAGTTAACTGTGATTAATCGACAGCCTATCTATCTATCTATCTATCTATCTATCTATCTATCTATCTATCTATCTATCTATCTAATTTAAATTTAGGCTCTGCTGATTACAACACATGATAAAGGCTAGCTCAAATCTAGCATTCAGCACTTGCATGTATGCATTCTTACTTCATCAGTGTAATGACATGGAGCTGACCTGTTTTCAGCAACATAACACTGCACAAATGATAATAGGATGTACAAATAATTTTTATTCCTTCAAAGTGTGGGTCTGCTTTGAAAAAGTAACACATCTATTCGCTGTATGTCTCCACAGTCGTATGTGCTCACTTGGGAGTCTAAAATATGGTTTTGCTATTTTTAATGTATTTTTATTTAAATTATACTATTAAAAGATGCCTATTCAAGGCTCTAGGTGCCCTAACACATAATTAGTAGTACAACAGAACCCCAACAGCAATAAAACAATCAAAAGGAACTCTACAAAAAAGCTCAGTTTTTACTCCTATTCAGCTGGCAGAACATACACAGCTAAGTCACAGCAAATTCTCTTCTCTCTTGTGTCTCATCAACGGAATTGTTTAGTGGGTCCCGGATAAAGAGCTAGTCATTCACAGTTTTGCAACCCCTGCCCTCTGCAGTGGCCAAGCCCTGGTGCGTCAGAGGAAGGCCAAATAACAACCAACCATAATGCAGCTGTGTAATGCTAGCTGCTAATGGATTCTTAGGGACGGATTCTCAGCTGATGTAAACCAGCGTAGTGCCAATGAAGTCAGTAGGGTCTCATAGTACAGTCAGTACATAATTTGTCCAGCAGATACATTCTCACAGGTAATGTTTATGTAAGAAAAGGAAAGAACCCAGCTTGACTGTCAGATCCTACCTTGAGTTTTCAAGGATGCCAGTTGGAAATAAAGCACCCTTTGAGTTATAAACTGAGCACATTTGATCTAGAACTTATTGACACTCAGTAAACATGAAGCCCCATGGTGACAGTTTAATAGAGTTACTTTTCAGAACAGAGCAGCACATTAAATGTTGTTTTGGGTAAACACATTGCAAATATCCTAATAGATTATTCTTTCAAGGAAGTTGATATTAGTGGGGTTTGAATCTTAAGAGTTAGAAATAAAATAAAGGGAAAACGATTCTGATTGTCAGAATGAGTACATAGGTACAGTAAGGGATTGAGTACAAGGTATTTGTACATGATTATAATTAAAAGTGTACAGGATTAGTTTGGTATTCAGAAATAACCAAGAGATTTTTCTAGAGACTATCCTGTAACTGTCTGTTGAATGAGTTGAAGATGCACACTGTTTTTTCAAGCTCATTTGCACAGATATGTTTAACTTTCATGGCTTGGATCATGGTTTGGAGACAGCAGAGGGGCCATGTTGCAATAGCTGTCGAGAGAGGTCAAGCTGGCAGACAATATTCCTGCTGGAACTTAAGGGGAATACATACGCAAGTAGAAGCACAGCCAACTACCTCTGCAGTCGGTGGGATCCTCACTCCCTTTTGGGAAGGCTAGCATCATCAGTAGTGTTTGCCCAGGGTGAAATTTTGTCCTGTGCAGACAGCTTGTATAATCCCTAGGTGTCAGTTAAGTCAGTGGAACTACTTATGAGCATAATGTTAATACCATGCCTAAGTGCTTGCAAGGACAGGGCTATAATGAGTTAAACTTCACATAGTCCCATGAGATATTGACATTTTACCTAGGAAGAAACCGAGACACAGAGGTTCGATGACTTGCCCAGGCTATTGCAGAAGCTTGGGAATAGAACGATGCGACTCACAAGACTCTTGCCTCCCAATCCTACACTTTAACTTTCTGGTTTTTAAACAACTACTTCTCCTGGATCTCCTGAGTCCCAGTCCTTTGTTGTAGCCACCAGACAAAAGCTTTAAAATCTTCCTCATAACAGATGATGACAATGCACAGGAGATGCAATCTAGCATTAGATATCCATACTGCACATGATGAAAAACAGGTTCTTAAAAAAAAAATCACACTTTTATTTAAGTGACAACTTGGGACTGGTTTAAAGAGAGACGAAAATAGCTTTCCAACAGAGACCCTCTTATACAACACTTTCCCAATAGACAAAGATCTCTACTTAACATATTCACTTTCCAGCTTCCATACTTTCTGTGGTTTCCCAGGCAAATGCTTTGCCAGTGAGATAAAGAACAGTTCTCAATTATTAGAGCATTTTCTAGTTAACAGTAAGCTCCTCATATAATACCAGCAAAGCCAGCTTTAGGTTTCTGGGGACCCAATGAGCTGAGTCAGTGGCATCCTGTGGACTGACTGTATGTCAATACTTCAAAAAATCTTTTTGTTGCTGGCTGGGAATCTCCTAGGCACTGCTGTGTCACATCTCTCCAAAGTACCATGAGAAGGGATGATCTGTGTATGTTTGGTTTTCCTTTGAAATGCTACAAGAACACTCTTTCTTGCTACATATTAGTGAGATGTAAGATGGGGCACCCAAGAGACTGCCAGATCTGAAGCAGAAGCAGCTGGTTTTATTCATTTTTATTTTAAATTGTGCTCAGTTTTATCATCTATTTGAGTCTCCAGCTACCGCACACAAAATTAAGATCAGATATTAATAATTTTTTATTATTACTAAGCATTGCAAACATGAAATTCCCTCTGTTACATGAATGACACCTTGTTTTTCATCATTCAACTCAGTTCTGCTTAAACTCCCTTGAAGCAGATCAATACAAAACTGGAGAAATTGTCACCCTGGATGCAAAATCTGACCCTGAGTTGTTAAGCTTGAAGGATGGGCTGAAGGAGAAAAGAACCATAATTGTAGTAGCCCTGGATACATGTCTTAAGATTTGACAAAAAATAAATAAACTCAATCACATAGAAGTTTAGTAATTCCAGGAAGTACCACGGAAGAAAATGGAATTACTACAAAGTAAAACTGAATCACAGGAATGATTCAAGCCAAGTTAGAACAGAGTTAAACAGGACAGGATTAATACTAAATTGGTCCTTCTGCCCCAGTTTAAAACTCCCACATGTGGCTTTATAAACCCTGACAGAGCTCATCTTCACTAGGGAGTGACATAGAGTAGGAACACAACCTTGAGGTAGTGTGGTCTAGTGGCTAGAACACTACACTGGGAGTCAGGAAACCTGACGTCTATTTTCTGTGTTGCCATTGACACTGCTATGTGACATTGGGGAGCTCACCTTACCTCTCTGAACCTCTATTTCCCACTCCCACTCTTGGGTTGTCTTGTCTATTTAGATTATAATGTCTTCAGGACAGGGACTGTCTCTCACTACATGTTTACACAATCCCTAGCACAATCTCAGTTGGGGCCACCTCAATTGGGGTTTTTTTAGCTGTTGATAAAATACAAATAATAAATTAATAGTAATAAGAAGTGTTAACTTACACAATGCCAGTCATGACTATGTAGTGAGCATAGACAGGAATAAGATATGCTCAGTGCTGGGTCAGCTGGTAATAGGTAAACCTATTGCATGACTTGTCCTTGCCTGTACTGATTGCAGGGCTGTGTTTGAACTCAGTCATTTTCTAGTGAACACAAACTCATTGTGTTTTGTTTAGAGGGACACTATCAGCCTGAAATGGAATGGCTGTTGCTCCATAATAAACAGAAAAGATTAAAGATTTGCTTTTATTCTTTTCTGCTATGTGCAAATAACAGAACTTTGAGTAAACAGAGTTTCACAGTTTTTTCTTGTATTCTTAGGCTACCAATTTCCCCAGCTGTTTGTGTGTGTGTGGGGGGGGGGGGGGGAGGGTCTCACAGAAAAAGGGAAGAAGAAAACTTGTTTTAAAGATAGGAAAATGCAGTTGTAAATCCACAGAATTAGGAAAGGGGACACAAAACCAAGTGTAGTACCTCAAACCACTTTATCTTCTTTTTAAATTTTTTTAAACTTTTAAAGTTAGGTCCCTTTAACTTGATCATTGACATGGCTAAATCCTTTTTTAATATAGTTTAATATAGTACACTTTCAACCTATCTCAACTCTATTTTACTGTACAGTTTTTTCTACTTTATTTTATTTGTGAAATGGCTAGATTAGATAAAATGCCTGAAGATCATAACTCACATTCAGAATATGACACTGATAAGTTTGCTTGAGTATTGCAGAGAGATGAGACTAAGCCCCCAGTACTGCAATGAGGTTTGCACAGACAGAGCCCCAGTCAATGGGGCTGCCTATATGTACAGGAGCCTGTTTGCACAACTGATTGTAGGACGGGAGCCTAGATTGATATCTGGATGTAAGAAACTTAGTTCTGAAAGTTGTGCCTGTCTGACTGGTAAGGACTTAACTAAATTCCAGTACTGTTCAGCAGCAGTAATGTTGCCTCCTAGTGGCTGGAGGACAATTCTGCAGAGGAAAAAAGCTTTTTCTCTTCTCATTTCTTTTCTGGGTAGAGTTTGTTGGAAAATAGTGAGACTTTTTAATGTAAATTTTCAAAGTTTTCATTATTCTTTTGGTTAAAATAAAAAAAAAAGTCTTATGCTAGTAACCAGCTTCCTAAGTGCTTCCCCCCCACCCCCTGGCTGTGCCCAGTAGAAACTGGCCACTACAAAGAGTCTGGCACTTTAACAGCAACAGAATCTGATAGATTAGGGAAGAAAATGTAGCATTCCATTTCCCAGTGAAACTACTGAATTTTGGTAGGCAGAATATAATTCCAGATCTGGCATTTGGCCAGGATACCCAGATTAATAGTAGCTTTTGTACTATTATGAAGAGTGCCATGGAATTTTTAATGATGACAGTTGTCACAAATCATTACATAGATAATACAATGAAAATGAATGTTTCTAGATGCATAAACACAATACTCTGGCAACAGATGTCTATACATTCATAAAATGACTTGTGCCAAGATTTTCCAAAATAGGAGCCTGAAATTAGTTGTTAGTCCCAGTGAGATCAGTGGGAGTTGCTGGGTGTGTGGCACTTTTGAAAATCAGGCCCTTTATTTAGGTGCCTAAATATGGATATAGGAGGAGCCTCACTTTAGGCTCCTAGTTTTGAAAATCTTGACTATAGATTTATAGATTCTATATAGATTTATAGTCAAGATTTTCAATAATTTTAAGATTATAGAATCTTGACTATATATCCTTCCTTTCCCCTGCTCCCCCCACTCCATGTTGTCTGTTCTTCTCTTTATGACTGTTTTCACTCCTCATTTTTTTTCAGACTAATTTTTCTTTAATATACAGTTTGACATTTTGAGGTTTTTTTCCTTCTGTGACCATCTTTTTTAGTTGTTCAAACTTTTTTTTTCTGATCCTGCTTCCGCCCTCCCCCTCACCTCATTTTATTAATTTCTCGATTTTTGTTTCTGATATTCCTTTATATTGGTTTTAATTCAGTCACTCTGCTTTCATCTTCCTCCCTTCCCCAGTTCCCAGCCAGGGCTATAGGTAGCTCTTGAACACCATGATCAGGCCAAAGGAGCATCCTTGTCCTCAAACTAGGCTGCAGTTGAGTTGAAGAAACATTCTCCTGGTACCCATATTGAATGAAACACAAGGATTCTGAATTCAAACTGTCTTCCAGATGGTCTTATCAGGAAGATATTCCTCCTGATCCCTCCAGAGAATTGCTGATCAGGTGCAGTGTGACGGTACTAGAAACCAGTGCTACTGAGCAGGAGTGAAGTACAAGAATGGCTCTGACAGATTCTGCAATTGCTGTAGGTCACTTGACCTGTGAGATCTGAGTGCTTTGGTCCTTGATGCTAAGCTCTGGAACTACCCCACCTATGTTTTGCAGCATTGAAAAGGGAAGAATTCTTTCTCTTTGCTTCAGTAAAGGAGAAAAAACCTGCCATGAAGACTATTACAGTGGGCTCTGCCATGAGATTTAGATGCAAGTCTTGAGGTGGCCTGATACAAGGAAACTTGCTAGGTAGCATTTCCTTAGAAGAAAGGCACCAATTCATTGTTTAAATTTGAAAAATAAACCGTCACATTTCATAAATAGGGTGTTAATGATAAGCAATGGAATAATCCATTTCTACTCATTAAATAACAAACAATGAATGCTGAAAAATTAACCAGTTTGTTTCACATGACTGGATAAATGTAGAACCAAGCAGATCTAAATTTCAGCCTCTCCAGTGAAAAAGGGTCTGAGGAAACATAACATTAATAGAGACAACAGCGGTGGCAGTAAACAAGTTAATCCGTTATTTATTAGAGAACAAGAACATGCATAATATATTGAACTCTTGTTATTTGTTGAGAGTTGCACAAGAGTAGTAAGGTAGTCTGTTTCAGAGTAGCAGCCGTGTTAGTCTGTATCCGCAAAAAGAACAGGAGTACTTGTGGCACCTTAGAGACTAACAAATTTATTAGAGCATAAGCTTTCGTGGGCTACAGCCCACTTCTTCGGATGCATATAGAATGGCTATATGCATCCGAAGAAGTGGGCTGTAGCCCACGGAAGCTTATGCTCTAATAAATTTGTTAGTCTCTAAGGTGCCACAAGTACTCCTGTTCTTTTTAAGGTAGTCTGTAGCATCTATGCTAGTGGAAGACTATTTGCATGACAGGAAATCTATGCGTCTAGGAGAAGAGGCTTTAATTTAGTCAAAAATAAGAAGGGTGTTTAGGTGGGGAACTGCTGGCCTGTGCCTGAGGTAACTACGATTGAGCCATTACTCTAAATGCATCACTAGTGCAGCAGGTGGCTTTGTTATCAACTAAACAATTTTAACTTCCTAATTATATGTTTTTCTTCTATTAGTTGTTCAGAGTAAGACGCAAGAAGAAGGTTGGGATAATAATTAAAATGTAGTGAGAACAAAATCTTGGCAAAAAAAGTCAGTTTTACCAGAGTTCTATTCAGGCCCAGATCCTCAAAAGAAGTTGGGTGCCTGAATGCCTTTGGGATCTGGGGTTCCAGTGCCTGGTTTCACAATGTATTAGCAGATTGCATTGGAGCAACGCTGCATCCAAATTTTGTTCTATCTAGAAATATATTTATCAATTTCTTTTAGTGTTTTGAGAGACTTTCCTGTCAGTATTGCTAAGCTCTTTAATTGAAAATACATGCGCCTCAAACGTACAGGTTCCAGCAGAAACAGACATCCTGATCTCGTTGGAGGGATTCATGTTTCTTGGGGACATGAGGTTTCTTCTTCCTTCCACAGTTGTCTCATGTAGTAACATCTGGCTCTGACAAAGCTGGCATTTAATGGCAGCATTATAAATGACACTGTCATGAATCACCAATCTGATTGTTGGTTGAAAAAGATACCCCAGAATTCCTGAGACAAAAAAGCACCAGCAGGAGGCCTGGTAATCAAGAAATTTCAATATGATTTTAAGAAATTCTGTATTGCAAAACTATGCCAGAGCATCTTAAAGAATTGTTCATCTCCCCACTGGACTCCCATGACTAGGGATTTTGTCACTGTTTTTTTTTCTGCACCCCAGTCTTTGTGGGTGAAATAGGTGCTCGCAACTGGCTGCCGGTTTATGTAATTCATCATGCCAATGTCAGATGTTAGCCGAAACAGATGGTAAACAGAAGATTCATGATCTTAAATTTAAAATGACAACTCCATTTTTGTGTAGTCAGTGGTGTCATTGTTTTAATTCTGCAGCTCCTCTCATGACACACAAGGAAGTGTGATTCAATGACGGTGGAAATGCAAAAGGCCCCGATCCAAAGTAGAGCATGGAAATGCATGAAGAACTGGTTAAAAATAGAGAAAACACTAAGGCTATTCCTAAGGAAGTTACAGCTGAAGGAGAGTATTCTTTTACAGGTAAGTGGAGTGAGTCCTTCATTAGGCCTCTGCTTTTATCTATTTATTAATCAATCCAGAGAGTAAGACAAACTATATATTAATTACATTTGCAGGTGATGTAAAACCAGTGCACTGGTGAACACAAATAATGCAGTACATAAACATCGGGGGCCAAATTTTGATCTCTGTTACACCTGTTTCCACTCCACTGATGTCTTTGGGATTGGATTGGACAGGTGTAATGGGAGAATTTATCCCCAGGCCTTTTCTGTAAATGGGTTGATAGCTGGTGAAAAACATTTAATGCTGATAGATAAATGCTGGTAAGTCTCTTACCCATTAGCTTGCCATGCACAAAAGACACGGAACAAAGTAGACAGAGCTAAATTATGAAATGAGTTGGATTTCAAAGCACCTTCCAATGGCACCATGCATGAAAGTTCTATTGACTTGAGTGGAAGCTGGACGTGCTCAGCACCTCTCAAAATCCAGCCACTGTTCAGGTGGTTCAATGTGGACTCAGAAGCCTAGTGTCTGGCCTCCATTTTTGAACATTCTGGTCTATGCCCTCAGGGTGTGCTGTGATTACATCACAGCACATGCCCTGTTGTGTTATTTATTGCTTACATAATACATGGTAGCAGTGGTTACCTCTTATCAATTAAGCATGTTGTTTCATGAACAGATTAAGTGTCAGAAGCACTCAGCTCTGTGGTTCTCTCACCCAAACTGTTCATCAGACTCTTGTCTAATAAAAGGTACCTGCAGTTGTACGTATTCATTTACAGTGTAAATCTTAGGTTACCAAGGTAACAAGCAGGTTAATCAGCTGCACCACACTTTCCTTAATTGAGGGAGAGCACTTTATTCCCCACTTCAAACAACTAAGTGTAACCGTTTTTTATAGTTGGTACTTGTAGACTATTTCTGATCCACTTGACTCAGAAGCAGCTCCCCTCTCAAACTATCATGTACAGTACTGTACACTAATAACAAACGTGATTGAATTACTGAATTACACAATGGGCTTTCACCTATTTGCTGCAGCTAAATTGTGCCACAATGCTCATACATAATTTATACTGGAATTATATCAAAATACTCAGGGATCTCTTGGGGTTTATAGCTCCAGTCCTGCAATGGAAGTGATGCAAAGCCACATTAACCACGTGGGAGCTCTGGGAAGATGGCATTGGAGTTAAGGCACTGGACTGGAACTCAGGAGAACTGGGTTCTTTTCCTGGCTCTGCCAAAGACTGTGTGACCTGGGGCAAATTCTTTAATCTCTCTGTCCTTCAGTTCCCCATCTCTAAAAATGAAGATTGTGTCTTGCAGAGGTTTTCTGACTAGAGTTGATTTTGTAGAAACATTTCCAGTTTGCCAAAAATTTCAAAATATTGAATTTTCCTGTGAACTGGAAATCCCACGTTTAGACAGCTCCACATGTGACATTTCATTTTTTTGTGAGGTGCTCAGATGCTATGGTGAGAGAAGCCAGAAATAGTAAGAAAATATCGCACCTTCCAAAGCACCCGGGGAGCTCATCTCCCCTATTAGTATGCGGCATGTACTTCTCTCAGGGGGATGTATGATGAGCCCTTGAACAGGTGGTACAAAGCAGGGTAAGGCTCCTTGCACACTGACTCAAGAGCCAAGCACAATCTGGCGCCAAGCTGAGAAGGAAATACTGTGTAGTTAAAATCATAGCAACCTCCAACATTGCCTCATTTTTCTTCCTCCTGTAAAAAAAGAAAAGGGGCCCTATACACCAGCAATTTAAAAGACTAAAGGCACCAGGACTAACTTTATATGAAGTGCTTTTTTTGTGCCAGAATATCACAGACAATGCCTACCCTCAGCATCCTTCCCATGTGGCTTCTTGCAAACAAAGAGGAAAATGCCTTAAAACACCATACTCAGAACTTCAATACCACTGCACATCAGCAGGACCGAGACATCAGAACACACATGCATTTTGCTCACTGAATTACCTTCTGTAGAACATATTGTTCCTTCCATCTGTGATGAACCACACTGAGCTAGGCACTTTTTTCACCAGACTCTGCTCAAGGGAGGCATGGGGTGCATTGTCAGGGTAAACTAGAAAAAGGTACTTTAAAAAAAACAAAAAACTTTTCAGTAAGGAGTTTCATTGCTTACTATCATTCAGTAAGAAAAGACCAGTACATATTTTCTTACTGAATACGAGTCCTACACAAACTGTCAAATAAAAAACAAAATGATGCCCTACAAAAGAAAGAACAAAACCATTGTAAGGGTTAGATGGAAACAAACTCTGCCCTTGTACGTAAGTGTGGCACTCCCATGGACTTCAGTGAAACCCCACACCAGCATCCAATGGTGGAAACTGGCTCAAAATTTCCTATGTAAGTATCAAGACTTTAAAACTAACTTATTGTTTTAGTACAAGTCACTGTAAACAGCTAGGGTTGAATTTGTGATGAGTACAGCATACAATGGCTTCACATTTTCACCAATATGGGGCTTCTAAATGCATGATACTTCTAGTGCCTTTTGATTTATTGTGGCGACTGGCTCTCTTTAAGTTTAGAAATCATCAAAATAGGATAGACTCAGCCTTTGTAATGTAACCCTACAGGAACAATTTTATTCAGTCTGAGTAAGTAATACTGAGGCCTTGGAGAGAGAGTGTGTATCTAAAAAGCATAATTTTTTAAGAGAAGCCCTAGCACCAGCCTTGCACTCTGTATTATCGTTTACAATTTCTGCTAACCCAGGAAGATACAGTACTTGCTAACGTACAAGCCAAAGCTCACTCAGCTATGTTAGGAGCAGATTTTTGAATCCCATAGTTCCTCAAGTCTTTAATACAGACAGTAAATCTTAACAAAATTACTTTTTGCAGGCTTCAAATGAGACCTTTTTATGAAGGTTCTCTACTGTCACCTTGAGAAATATCTAAATGACCCAGGAACTCCTTACATTCTTTGCAGCGTGTAAAACAAAATTTCACATCTACCTGTAATCTGAAATATTGTATCCCTTCCTTCTGGAAAAACCCACTATTATTTGCTTTGTTTCTGACTGTGTGCCACATGAAACTAGCTCCCATTTCTGGGGGTGATAGTGACCACTCAGGGCTTAGGGTGCCTGGAAGAGTTCTGCTCTGTCCTGTTCCAACTGTCTGTGCATAATAGGGTGACCAGACAGCAAATGTGAAAAATCGGGACAAGGTTTGGGGGGTAATAGGAGCCTATATAAGAAAAAGACCCAAAAATCGGGACTGTCCCTATAAAATCAGGACATCTGGTCACCCTAGTGCATAACAAGAGCGTCACAGCAGTCCATCCAGACTCTCTGTCCTGGAAGCTCAGCTTTCAAACGCACAGTCCCAGGGCCGCCCAGAGGATTCAGGGGCCTGGGAATTGTCGCCGAAGACCCAGCACTTCGGCGGCGGGTCCCGAGGCGAAAGGACCCCCCGCCGTGGGTCTTCAGGGCACTTTGGCGGCGGGTCCCAAAGCGGAAGGACCCCCCCCCCCCCGCCGTGGGTCTTCAGGGCACTTTGGCGGCGGGTCCCGGAGTGGAAGGATCCCCCGCGGCCGAACTGCCACCGAAGACCCGGAGCGGAAGAAGCTCCGGGGGCCCGGGCCCCGCGAGAGTTTTCCGGGCCCCCCAGAGCGACTGAAGGACCCTGCTCCAGGGGCCCCGAAAAACTCTCGTGGGGGCCCCTGCGGGGCCCGAGGCCTGAGACAAATTGCCCCACTTGCCCCCCCCTCTGGGCGGCCCTGCACAGTCCCCGGAACCACATTGGCTTCTCTTCAGTGACCAAAAAGAACACTTGGCAGGTTTTTCACGAAGAATCCTTCAAGTCTAAAGAAGCAGAGTCTACACTACAAATGAGAGAACTTCTGTCTAGCTCACCAAAGAGAAGATGTATTCAATATAAATACTGGGATGGAGAAGGGGAGACTTTGAAGGTCCCAGCGTCAGAAATCTCTCCATTCATGTACTGTACTGTACTACCCACATACTTTAACCAGAGAGAAAACCAGAATGTGCGGCCAAACTCTTTCCAGCATCATGTGGTTAGTGGCTGAAGAAAACCTTACTGGCTTCTCTCTTTGGGTTAGTCTTCATGAAATGCCAAGTAGGAATTTATCAGCAACCAAAAACTGTTTTAGTGATGCTCCGTGGAGAGAGAAGATGTGTCAGCTATTACTAGTTCAGTACCAGATGTTCTGGACACTTTTGGACCAGAGATATATCAAGGGGGTATACAAAATAATTTGAATGTCATGAACATGGTGAGACCTAGCAAGTTACTGGCAGAGAAAAGAGCCAAAAATATCTTTTCTCCATTCCCAGCATTGCTGTGAGGGACTTGCTGGAAACACTAGACAACTTCTGTTTTTTTGATGCCTGCATAACTCCGGACCTTACACATCTGTTCAGATAGTAGCAAATATTTTTACTATTCAGTTATTAAATATTTTTTGGCGACTGACATTACAGAATTTTTCAAAAAAGTGTCTGCAGTATTGAAAACAGGTCTTTACAATTTAAAAAGGTAGAAAGTAAAAGTAAGTAAGATTTACATGTAGAGTCAAAGCACAAAGCAATCAGTTCAGGAGCACTTGGCCAGAACATTCAGAAATTAAACAGCTACAATGCCTACAGTCCAAGAGAAGAAATTATCTAATTCCTGTTACTTTAGAGATTTATTCTCTCTTTGGTACATACTAGGGCTGTCAAGTGATTAAAAAACTTAATCGTGTGATTAATCGCTCTATTAAACAGTAATAGAATGTCATTTATTTAAATATTTTTGGATGTTTTCTACATTTTCAAATATATTGATTTCAATTACAACACAGAATACAAATTGTACAGTGCTCAGTTTATATTGATTTTTTATTACAAATATTTGCACTGTAAAAAAGAAACAAAAAAAATAGTATTTTTCAATTCACTTAATACAAGTTGTGTAGTGCAATCTCTTTATCATGAAAGTTGAACTTACAAATGTAGAATTATGTACAAATGAGATATTTATGTGCCAGATACGGTCAAGATTCATATGTCGCTTGATGCTTTGCCCACCATTCCAGGGGACATGCATCTATGCTGAGACGGGTTCTGCTCAATAATGATCCAGAGCAGTGCGGACTGACGCACATTCATTTTCATCATTTGAGTCAGATGCCACCAACAAAAGGTTGATTTTCTTTTTTGGTGGTTTGGGCTCTGTAGTTTCCGCATCGGACTGTTGCTCTTTGAAGACTTCTGAAAACATGCTCCATACCTTGTCCCTCTGAGATTTTGGAAGGCACTTCAGATTCTTAAACCTTGGGTGGAGTGCTGTAGCTATCTTTAGAAATCTCACATTGGTACCTTCTTTGCGTTTTGTCAAATCTGCAGTGAAAGTGGTCTTAAAATGAACAACATGTGCTGGGTCATCATCCGAGACTGCTATAACATGATATATACCACAGAATGTGGGTAAAATAGAGCCGGAGACATACAATTCTCCCCCAAGGAGTTCAGTCACAAATTTAATAACGCATTCTTTTTTTAACGAGTGTCATCGGCATGGAAGCATGTCCTCTGGAATAGTGGCCGAAGCATGAAGGGGCATACGAATGTTTAGCATATCTGGCACATAAATATCTAGTGATGCTGGCTACAACAGTGCCATGCTAACACCTGTTCTGATTTTCAGGTGACATTGTAAATAAGAAGCGGGCAGAATGATCTCCCGCAAATGCAAACTTGTTTGTCTTAGTGGTTGGCTGAACAAGAAGTAGGATTGAGTGGATTTGTAGGCGCTAAAAGTTTTGTTTTTGAGTGCAGTTATGTAACAAAAAAAATCTACATTTGTAAATTTCACTTTCACAATAAAGAGATTGCACGACAGTACTTTTATGAGGTGAATTGAAAAAATACTATTTCTTTTGTTTATAATTTTTACAGTGCAAATATTTGTAAGAAAAATAATATAAAGTGAGCACTAAACACTTTGTATTCTCTGTTGTAAATTGAAATAGACATATTTGAAAATGTAGAAAAACATCCAAAATATTTAATAAATTTCAATTGGTATTCTACTGTTTAACAATGCAATTTTAAACTGTGATTAATCACGATTAATTTTTTTGAGTTAATCCCATGAGTTAACTGCGATTAATCGACAGCCCTAGTACATACCCATCTGGAATTACCCTTTTATATCAACACACTTTGGACAGGACAGGACATCAGCTTTGTCTTCACAGAGGTCTGTATTTTTTAAAGAGAAGTAGAAAGCCAAACCAAGCAAGTTATTTTATATCAGTGTGGTACAAACCATAACTACAATAATGAGCATACCTGGGATGTGAGATTAATCCCACTTGTGAAAAACACCTTCATTACTCATTTGTGACTGAGGCAGTCTTGAATTATCAGATCTGCAGATAGCTTGTGGGATAAATTACATACCCCTCAGATAACTGTTATGTATCTGGAAATGTCTGTATCATTCATAGCTTTGGGTAGCAGTAAGAGGCTGTGCTTTCCCATTGCTTCAGCTGAATGTGCTCTTCAAACATTTATTGTGCAATGCTTATTGTGGGGGATAAATAATGCATCCTAGGGAACAAAATTTACATTATAAGTTGATTGCACTGCTCAACAGTTTTTAGCCACTCTCTAAATAAGAATTTTTAACCAGATTTAATCTATGCAACGTTTCATGTCCAAAGAACTAGCATTTAATCTCTGTTTAACTGAAATTTAGTTAGCAATGTTGACACCTCTGCATTTTAACGCTGGGATTTCTTTGTGGGACACAATCCCTTTCACTCAACTTAATATCCCATCTTGGTCTCTAAGGGAAAATAATTGAGTTTAGGCTAGTTTTAAATAGCGATAAGGACAGGGAACACAGATGGGTATTTCATTGATTAACACTAACACTGGCCTAAGGCCTTGGTGTCAGGCATTAGATTAGGACATTACGAAGAGAATGACAGAGTTTTGGCACTTTATTCCTCCTCAATAACATTCTTTCACATATTAAGTTTATCCCACCCTAGGTAGCTACTTTATCATGCAGAAGGCCTTAATCCACTGATGTGACTCTATCTGCTCTCACTTTGATGCTGCCTCTGTTTACAAGAGTAATGCAGCCTGTGTAAGACAAAGTACTCGTGACAAGAACAACCGAATAAGGCTTTTAGATGCACAGTGATCTGACCTAAAAAAAAAGGAAAAGAAAAAAAAACGGAGGCTTTTTGAAATGAAGTTATGTTGTTTGCATCATGAAGAAACAGACATGAGTTTTTCATCAAGAAGATTCAACTTTACTGATCTTCTTGTACTGCACTTTATCTTTTCTTCACCTTTGACCTTCCTTTCAGTGCCTCCTCAAGGCATCATGAACGTAAGCCTTGTGGTGTTCTTTTAGAAGTAGGATTGCTGGTATCCCCTCTGGTGAATTTAAGCAGCTGTTGGAGTCAGTGACAAGGTTGGCTACAGATTTGGTATACTGGCTGGGAAAGAGATTATGGGTCAGTCCCCAGTGCTGGGATACAAAAGATTCAAGCAGTTCAGGATTTTTTGGATATCCGAAAAAGATTTCATGAAATTTGTAAAGATCTAACAGTGTATTGCAGGTTTCATGTGGTCTAAACAGCTTATAGCAAGTAAAACTCTAGGTAGCCAGTAAGTGGTGTTTTCACAGCTATGCCATTTTCAGAGATATATCAGATCCAGAGCAGAATAATTCCACAGAATTGCATGACTGATGCCAGAAATTGTGGCTTCTCCTACCTACAGGGACCACGGTCTTGATCTTTAAGTTTTAGGAGTGTATGATTAGTATTTTCATGTACTTATGAAGCAAAAACTGAGATTATGGAGAGATCCTTTGTAAGTATTTATTTAAGGTTTAATAGACAAGCTACTGAATGGGACCTTTTTGATTTCCCTTTCAAAATTCCATCTACAGAGACACTGGAAAAGTTACTTCATTTTTCAATATAACTGGAAAACTTTGGAAAACTTTAATAAACAAAAAAAGTCCTTGATCCTGCTGTTTTGGAGCTCATTAAGGCCTGGATTCTTCAAATCCTTGCACACATGCTCAATTTTAAGTGGCAGGAGCTTCACTGAGCCAGGATCATGGTCTAAGATAACAAGGGGAAAAACCTTCTTTTGTATTTCATCAGAAGAGTTTACAAGAATATTTCTTCCACAGAGTTTTAGCCATGCCCAGAATGTCAACAGCAAGGGGATTTTTATAATTGCATATTCACATTCAAACATCCCACATGCCAACAGACAACACAAAATGTCAGATTAATGTTGAACATACATCATATGATCAAAACAGGATGATATGATAACATGACACTGGGCACTGTTTAAACAAAAAGGGTGAGACAGTCAGCTGCTGTAAATAGGTGTAGTTCCACTTAAGTCAGCTAGCCCAATTTACAGCAGCTGCAGATCTGGAGAAAGAGAGAAGTATATGCCTGATTCTTCTCTCACTTAGACTGGTGCAAATTAGAAGTGACTCTACATAAGTCAATAGAGCTACATGGGTGTACATGAAAATCAGGCCCAGGTTTCTATTTGAACATTTTTTGCTTCATATGCCACCAAGAGGACTGTAAGGTCTTTGGGGCAGGGACAGTCTCTGTTGTGTGTTTGTACAGCGCCTAGCACAATTGGGTCCTGGTCCATGACTAGGGCTTCTAGGAAATATAGGTGGGAGTCACAAAGATATTTAGGCACCTACCTCACTGAAATCAATGGGAGTCAGGCACCTAAATACCTTTGTGAATCCCTATGATAGTACAGATTTATTAATAATAATATTAATAATTAATAATCAGAGAAAGGAAGTTGGGGAAGGCAAAGTTATCATGATGTGGAAAAAAGTTTCCACACTCAGAGTTATACTTTGACAAATTCTTGGGCTTCATTGGCCCAGATCCTTTTATAATAATTAGGCAATAGAATATATAGAAATTCCATTATTCAGTTTTGGTGACACAACCCCTCAGTAGAATTATATCTTTGGAACACATGGGATTATTTTTGTTATAAAGGCACTTCACCTATATGACTCCCCATGGTTCTGTCTAGAGAAAAATACAAAAATTACTTCTAGATCTGCTTTCTATTCTAGTCTACATAGATTTTATATCGTGCTCACCACCATAGTATCTGAGCACCTTCAGATCATCAACTGTTTCTTCTACTGTAGCTTCAAAATGTAAAAATGGTGTTTGCTTGTTATACCAGCCTCCGGTCTGTAAGTAACGGTAGGTCAATGTTTTTAATCTGTAACCTTTTTTCGAGTTTTACTGAGTTTGTGAATTTAATGCTTGTGAAATTGAAGACATGTAGTAGTAGTCTGAGCCTTGAATAGTGGTTCCTCCTTCAGTTTTGTTCATGCACTTTAGTCCCAACTTGCTCTTCCCATCTTGAGGGAATAACAGAAGAGAGACTGACTGGTGTGTCAGATTGTGGGGTTTCTTCAAAACAAAAGGACTAGAATGACACCACTACATTTGTGATCATTTGTGGCCTAATGTAGGATTTCAGCTCAGGTCTCCAGAGATGACAGGCTAGTACATGAATCCCATTACCCCATCTGTTCACATTTTATATAGGTTTATAACAGCTGTAAAAAAATTTCTTGGGCTGTAACTGGACCTACAGCAAGTGTAATGTCTCAGTACCTCCAGGACAATATTTTCCATTAAAAAGGGAAAGTAGATTCACTTGAATGTTGAAGTTACAAGAGTTTTGGCAAAAGCTCATTCCAGGGTTAGATGCTGATTTTTTTTCTACTTTCAACTGCAACCTTTAAAGAGCTCTGACTTTCAGATTGCTATTTTGCATGCTATTCATCCATAATGTGGATAGGAACTTTTACCATGTTGGAGGGGGGAAAAGAGACTATAGTTATGAAGCTTTAAAATTCCATGTGTCCTGTAGGAAGGAAGTGTGCTTTAAATATAGGAATGCAATGTTACTCAGTGGAATTCACTCTACAGAGCAGAAAATTCCCCATAGGACAGGTGGAGTTTTAGACATCCAGGTCTGCAGAGGGTTTTGCTTAGAAAAGGGATCATGGCATGTACGGTATAAAAAAAAGTGAATAGTGTATCAGTTTGAGGTACATGTGAGAGCCTGGCAGTGACACAATAAACCATAATGGCCATTACCATCTATCGTGCAGCTAACTAATACTATCTCGGCATATTCTGTCTTCTGCTGAGGTGGAGAGAGTGAATCAATGCGAAGTGGAAAAGGGCAAAAAGCCAGGAAGTAAAGGCTACACTGTAACATTCCCACACCACATAGTCACTTCTGACTCTTCCAGAGCTACATCATCAGCTCCACATGTCTGGGGTCATGGCCCCAGGGAGGAGATGTATGGGGAACAGCCACTCTGTGTAGCCTGGTCCCTTCCCAAGGCAGCCTTAGTTCTGATTTCAGTGAGCAGCAGTAACTGCACCACCATTGTTTGCTTTTGTGGCTGGTAGGGCTCCAGCTTATGTCAAGATACCAGGGACAAAATCTTTACTGCTGGTGCTTCACGATGCTTGGGGGGCAGTGGAGACTGGCCAAAATCCATCCTGAGGATCTTGGTCTTTTTGTAAAACTGACTGCCATGTCCCTGACCATTCTGCTACGCTGCTAGGTCCACTTCCCCATGTGGATGATGCAGCAGTGTGGTGAGCCAGGAAAGCCTGTGCAACCCCATGAGCTAGTGCTCTCCTTCTGCATGCTTTTTACAATTGATAGGCGCATACGAGTCTTCACTGACACCAAAGCATTGTCATGGCCTAAGGTGGTTGAGAAGGTCTGGTAGGCAGTGGGTGCAAAATAAACTAGGAAAACTACCTGGATACTTACGTACAAGAAAAACAAATTTCAATTTGAATAGTTTATTAGATCAAAAATATGCATTTAATAAAGCTGATAAAAATAAATATTAACAACAAAGTACTATAGTTGCTCAGTTCCATAAACTGCACTTTAGGACTTTACTTAAGACAACATTTTGACAGCTTTGAAATTGGGTGATTTGGTTTTTGGTGCCCAACTTGAGGGTCTGATTTCTGGAGGGGCTGAGCACCAGCAGCTCCCATTGACTTTGTTCGTAGTTGTGGTCCCTCAGCACTTCTGACTGCCCCAGGTGTCTCAAGCCAGGCACCGAAAGTAAATGTCCACTTTGGAAAATGTTGGCCTTAGTGTTTGAGATGAAATGTAATGTTCAAGCTCCTTCTCTGAAGCCAATGAAACCAAAGTAAGGACACTAGTGGCAGGGGTGAAATCCTGGCCCCATTCAAGTCAATGGGAGGTTTTACCATTGTCCTCAATACAGCCAGGATTTCATCCAGGCTATTTTTTTCGTATCTCTGACTACTTTTGAAAAACACAAAATAAAGGAAATTGTCATTTTAAAAGGCATATTCTCTCTTTGAAGTTTATAATAAGTAACTCCCTTTTCACTAATGGGTGAAACTCCCACGATCATTTGTAGAGAATATATCCATCAGAGTTTGACTTTAGCAAACAAAAGATAGGAAATTCACTTCAGGATGACATTGCAACCCCAATGCCTGTTGTGTTATATAGTATATTGCCAAGGTATCCAGACAAGAGGTGTATCAGGCGTGGTGCAATTCCTCAATAAAACAGGACAAGTTAAGGATGGATTTCAGCTTCAACTCTGAATTTTATCCAATTCAACCTATACCCCAGCTAAACTCTTAACATGTTTTTGTGTGTTAACACCATCTGGACAACAAATGCAACTGCAAATGAGTTCCTAACTCAAAATTAAACTCTTAGAAATCCAATCTGATGTGTTTATGCTGCCCAGTTACATTCCTTGAAACAGTACAAGTTAGCAAAAAGTTTCTGATCCTTCTGCTATTAACAGATGGTATATGTATCTAAGGATAAGCTGTGACTGTCATTTAGGCCACAAGCAAAGGGTGAGGGACGCTCCCCCGTGGGTACCCTTAAAAGGCCATAAGCTTGAGTAGTAAAAATGAAAAGATCTAGTGCTGGTGTTAATTACGCAGAAACCACACAGAAAGTGCTCACTGTCACAGAGTTGAGAGGTTGTGCATCCCTTCTTCCACAGATAAAAGGCAGGGTATGAAAACATTTTGCAGAGGACAATGAACTAAAGATTAGCATAATCTTTTGCAGTATCCTCAGTAAGCTATCCATGAGTGAGCTGCTTTTTTCTCATTCCTTTTGCTCTAATGTCTGGATTTAAGGAATGGCAATGTAAGAATAGGCTTTGTCCTTGAAGCCTGATGGTTGTGTTTTCCCGCCTTCATGTGATCATCCCTGTTGCTAGTATACTACTTTTCTGGTAATCAGACAATGGAAGGAAAATGAAGTGTCAGTTCATTGACAGAACCTTATCCTTGCTACGTTTTTTCTTAATCCAGACTCATCAGTGGTCTCTCTCCCTCTCTCTCTCTTTCTCTCTCTCGCTTTCTCCCCCACTCCCTCTTGTCTCTTTATTTCCTTATTTTTTCTAAATCAATAAGGTAAAATCTCTTCTGCAATCATTCTAGATAAAAGTAAAAGCACATAACTCAAGAAAAATCCAAAATTTTGCTCTACACAATTCACTAACACCCAATTGTATTAATGTTATCTGTGTTTGGTTTTATTCAGAGCCTTTCCACAGCTGATGTCTTTTTAACATTATAAATCAAACATCCTTTCAAACATGCTTCAGCTGAAATGGCTATTTAAATGTATGATCTGTGAAGCCCTGGATGTTTAGTTTTAGCATAGAAACTTAACCATATTCATGATACAGTTTAATGTGACTATCTCTAGGGCTGATACAGTGGCTAATGCTCGAGTTTGTTACTCACTTTGATCCTGACTGCCCTGTTTTAAGTCTTGCTACTACTGGTTAAGCTAGCGCTTTGTTACTGCAGGGATAACTGGAGGATTCTGAAAGTTGGGAGGCACCATCCCCAAGATCAAACTATAAAAATAGGTCTGGGGTCAGGGAACTGTATAGACCCCCAGAAGCTTTTCAGTTTTACAGCTGGAGATTGTCTCTTATGTATATATAAGTCGTCATTAGGATTCTGACAAAGAAGTGCACTATGGGATTGCTGCAGGGCAGGCTCTTTGAATCTTATTCCTGATAAAAAACACTTCTGGCTGGCTGACAGGAGACAAGGCAAGTTCAAGGAAGGCATTAAAAAACATCTTAAATCTATTGATGGCAGCAGAAGGGTTGGGATGAATAGTTTGGGATTAGGGTGAAGACTTTTTGAGTGCAGTTGTTGCATGGAATTTGGGACCAACTAGTGATTTTTAAGGACAACGTGCATTTTAGTCTCAAAACATGGGTCGGTTTAAATCATAATTCACAAAATATTTTGCAAATGCAGTTGAACCTTCTTATAGAGAATTGTTTATTTTCTATTCGAAAAGCTCCCTGGAAGTGGGACGTTACTATAGCAGGAGACAGCCTACCTGAAAAGAGAGTCCCCTCTTCACCCAGGAAGTGTTGGTAAAATAGTTTCTGTGTTTACAGGGGACAATGGCAGCTCTTCTAACAGCTGAACCAGATCAGCTGCCCTTCATGCCTGCTGGGAGCAGTAGCAGCAAGACCAGAAGCCACAGATGCTCTTCCCCCATAGATGGAGTGACTAAATCTTTTCTCCTTCCCAGTTCACCCACTGCTGAGGGGGACGGATGAAGATCCCTTTGGAAGGTAACACCACCTAATTGATGGTGATAATTGCTGTATTTCAAGAAGACTAGCACAGAGAAACTGACTCATAGTGGAGTGAAAATATACTAAGTCTCACTATCAGACCTTCCTCTATATGAGCAAATTTTGTAGCTGCAGTCCAACACTGTGTACAGCTTCCCCAGTAACAACAGTAGGAATGCTCAGGTAGACAATGCATGGGCCTTTTTTACCACCGTGCTCTCTAATCCTATGGTTTCAGAGGGCATATATCTGAATAATCATGTTAATAGCTTCATAGTTGACTGCAAAGTGTGATTTACATTTGACTTACAATGTTAAAAACACATCACCCAGGAATGGAGCTAAAAGAAGGGAAAATTAATACACCTCTACCTCGATATAACGCTGTCCTCGGGAGCCAAAAAATCTTACTGCGTTATAGGTGAAACCGCGTTATATCGAACTTGCTTTGATCCGCCGGAGTGCGCAGGCCGCCGCCCCCGGAGCGCTGCTTTACCGCGTTATATCCAAATTCGTGTTATATCGGGTAGCGTTATAGCGGGGTAAAGGTGTACTGTTCCTTTTGAAGCTGTGCAGAACTATATTTTGGAGTTTTCCTGAGTCATTTGCTTTTTCTTTCAACCAGAAATATCATGGAAGAGATTTAACTCTATTCCATGCTCCTCCTCTCACTCCAGTGTAAATCAAATCCTATAACAGCAGAGTAAAACTGGTGCAAAGGAGGCCTAGAAAGGGTTCCGGCAGTGTAACTACACATATTTAATTTATGCTGGTGCAAGCCCCCAATGTACACACATTGCCTCAGCATAAAGTGGAGCTTCCACCAGTGTGGCTCACTCTAATAATTGACATCACTGACAGTAGGCTGCACTGGTATAACAACATCGATGTAGTCATACTGTTACCAATTTTGTTACTGAAGACAGGCCTCAGCATGTAAAATCTCTGCTACATATGCATGCCTATAAATGTTAGGAGGAGTCATTTGTGTGAACTAAAGGGAGGATATGGACTCTGCCCCCACACAAATATAACTCAATTGTGTAATGTCATGGCTGTTGTGTGACTAATGTTGAACCCTCCCCCCTCCGCATATTAATGACCCTTGAGGGTTTTTTTTTTTTGGCTTCCTCTGCAGTATGGGGCATGGGTCACGGGTCACTTGCAGGTTTAAACAGTGTAAATGGAGGATTGTCTGTAATTTGAAGTCTTTAACTCATGATTTGAGGACTTCAATAACTCAGCCAGAGGTTAGAGTCTATTACAGGAGTGGGTGCGTGGCGTTTTGTGGCCTGCAATGTGCAGGAGGTCAGACTAGAGGATCATGATGGTCCCTTCCGGCCTTATAGTCTAAGTCTATATTGTGTGTGATAGCCTCTGAAAGCAAACAAATTCTGTGTATCCGGAAAAAAAATCTAATAAAGAAAAGTTTAAAAAATAATGCAACAATCCCTGTGTTGATATTCTTGTCATTATAGTACAATGGGGCCCTGATGCTAGACTGCAGCACCTAGGTCTTATCTTAATGCAAATACAAAGAGACATCAACATACAGCATTGTACATGTGTTATGTTTGAGGAAAAGATCAAGGTTTCTAGTGTCTGAATGCACCCACCATAGGGCTTGAATGGGAATCCCTCAACAGTTCTCTCTTTATAAAGTAAAATTCTGGCTTTATCTGTATGCGGGGAGCCTCTTCTCCCCACAGAGCATGCAGGCAGGAGCCAGGCAGAATGAAGACATTATCGTTTATTGCTATCAATATCACTAGACTAGAAAGGATTTGTAGGGCTAGCTATAATGGTATAGATATACCAGCAAACCCTCCTAATGTAGACACAGCTTATGCCAGTAAATATTATATCCGTTTGGTAAGCAAAATAAGCGATACGAGCAAAAGCACTTATGTGCATTATAACTGCATCTACACTAGAGCTTTTGCTGGTATAGAAACGCCAGGGAAAAAATCACTCCCCTAACTGACACTGCTATGTCAAAAACAGTTTCTATTGTATACCAGGCTTTTGATAATAAGATGGCTGGGTAGCTGCTGTCTCTTAGTTTCTGCGGGGAGCAGCCAGAATTCTGGTGCCCAGCTACAGTCTGCTGTTCCTGTGGTCTTTTGGTGGGTACATATATACTGTGCTTGCCATAGTCTGGTCTGCCATAAAGATGAAGGGCCAGATTCTTGACTCCTCTCTGGCTGTTTTGCTCCTGTAACTGGCTCCCTAAGAATCACCAGTCGTGTATAACTGATGCAAGGCCTCTCCTCTTCTCCCACACCTCTGCATCCCCACTGCAGCCAAGGGAAACTTGCGTCTACAGCCAAGTTGGCTCCCAGTTAGCCTCACGAAAGGGGACAGAAGGCATAAAGCCACTTTTGTATCTTCTCTCCCATGCTGTGTTGGGCACAGGATCCTATGGTTCAGTAGATGATGCTATGCTGAGTGTAAATTTATGGTTTCAATTGTTTAGTAGCAGTAACAGCAACCATGTCGGCGTTTCGTAAAAGAAAAAAAAAAGTCATTTATATCCAGTTTAAAAATATGCCCCCACCTAATGCAAGCAGACAGGTCCCAAGCTACCCAAAATTAATTTGCCTAGTCAGTGAACTGTAGCGTTTGCCCGTTTTAAGCACTGTGGACACCTTATCGTCTGCTCCACTGCCATCTGACACAAAAAATTGAATCAAATACTCACTATTTCTAAGTTGTTGTCAGGTATCAGATACAGAAAATAAGTGTGTTCCCCTTTGTGTTGTAACTATCATGTTGTGTTATGTCAGCTATCTGAGATCATGTTACCTTTGATTGTGTCTTTCAGACCAAAACGTAAGTGATCTGCAGTTGTCTATGCTGATTGTAAGTGAAGCAGTAGTTTCTGGACAGCAGGTAAGTTGAAGCACAATAAGACATTATTTAGCACAAATACCTAGCTGCCTGCCAGTATTGAGCACAAATACCTAGTCCTAGATTTACATAATTGTTTAAAACATTGAAGAGAATTGTTACATTTAATTATGTCTTATTTACAGGAGATTTATTGAAATATTTGATTATATCTGAGAGAGTGTTAACTGAGGTACAAATAGCTGGACCTGCCGAGAAACTGAAACAGGCCTCTGAAAGAGCTCATTATAAACAGGCTAAATAAAACAATTATTTTCTCCCTTCAGAAGCAGCTCATAATAAGGTGCATTTAAAGGGTCAGAAATGATGAACATTCAAGCCACCAAAAAGTACATTAGAAGAAGAGTAAAGATCCATGCAAGGAAGGCAAGGACACTAAGGAAAAAACAAAGCATCGATCTCTTGAACACCATTAAAGTTATTTTATCTGGGTTAAAATAATGAGCATGGGATAGCTGGGGTTTCTACCCAGCATCCGCAAAAGAACCTATTCAAAGAATGTTTAGGGAAGTCACATGTATGTATAGTTAAGTGGAAAATACAAACCACACTCTGAGAGTACTGGGAAGGCCTTCCATTTTTAACACCGAGTATTCTCTAGTTTGGGTTTTCCCCAGTCTTCTTTACATACAGGGAGACTAGTTTCTCATTCATGAAATCAAGATAGACCCTGAGAGAGGCACTCAGCAGCCATAGTTATTTTTCAAAAGGACAGTCAGAGCCAAAGTCACTCCTGGCATAATACAATTCAGCCTTACCTGTCTGGGTTCAAAAACCAGATAACATGATGTACTGCATTTACTTGCACCACTGCCCTCTACTGGATGGATGGCAGGCCTGCATGAATAAGAAAAGGAGGTATGGTCAGAGTGCCGCTCATTTCAGCTCTTCCTTTAGGTAGGCTGCAAGTTGTATCCTGTCTATGGCAGTGGGGAAGTGCTGAAGTGAGCGGCACTCTGACCATACCTCCTTTTCCCTGACCATGCCCCCAAGCCCGGGGCAGAAGTAGGGGCATCACAGAACCTCAGTGCCAGGTAAGCCAGTTGTCTGGCCCGTTTGTGGCACCAAAGTGGTGTGAAGGTGCCATAGCGTGTCTGAGAATCTGGACCACCAGAGTGTACTAGTGTATAGATGGATAAATTCAGAAATAATACAAAATAAAAATATTGTAGATAGTTCTATTAAATCAACAGACATCTTTAATGCATTTTAAGCATTAGTTTAGTGTATAAAGGTGGAATATTGTCTGGTTGTTGCCCACTCTCCCAGGTGATTCTCAGTCGCATTTATCTATACAACAGTTGCTGAAGAGCATTTAAAAGATAATGGACAGAGAATACAATTTGTCCCCCACCACTACCAGCCTATATGAAGCAGAGATGTGTGAATCGGATCCTCCCCACTTCATGCCATGAAGTTCCTAGGATGCAAGCCATGACTGAACACCACAGTCTGGTTTCCAAGGTGTCTTTTAGTGGTAATTTCATTGAAATATCTCAGAAACAAGCTGTTACCACAATGCTTCCAGTCTCACACAGAAGCAGAAAAGACAGAAAAGTGGGAAAGGCAATAAAAAGGAACAGGAAGAGAAGAGGGAAAGTGAAATAAGCATGAGAGGGAGAGAAAAAAACAAAGACAGAGAGGAGGACTAGTAAAGGAGGGGAGGGGGGGGGTATACGTCAAAGTAGCAGAAGGTAAAGAGAAGGGGAGAAGTAGTGAATGAACAGTTAGGATACAGAGAACTGCAGAATGCAAGCAAGGGTCTGGAAAAAAGAGAGAGTTAGATAAGCAGGATGGAGTTGTGAAGAGATTTGAAGGTGATGAGGAAGACTTTGATCTTACTAAAATAAGGCAGGATGGGAAGAGAAGGAAAAATGAACTAAATGGAAAGTATGAATCAAGAGAGAGAAAAAACATACCAAACCAAAGTGCATAATACAAGAAAAAGAATGGAGAGATAGTGGTCTGGGAAATGTCTGGGGAGAAAACAATACAAGAAAGAAAAATAAATAGACACAGAAATATGGTGACATGGGGAATAGAGAACAGTAAGAGAGTGAAGAAAATATAAGAACTAGAAACAAGGGACGAGAAAGAGGAAAAGTTTTAGACTGCACATGAAATGTGGATTTTGTTTCACAGCAGGCTGAGGAAAGCACACCTCCTTAGTGCTTTTCAATGTACTGAGGCTGCTCAGTCATGCTCTGTTGGGAACATGCATCTTCCTGAATCGAATACAGCCAAACAGCATTCACAAACATGAATTCTAATTCTATTGGTTCAAACGTGTTCCTGGCCTTTTTTATTCACAGTTTGTGAATTTTCACACATCTGACTTTTTGTTGGCCCATCTGTTCAGGGAATGATGGTTGTTGCACAAATACCTGTATTTTCAGGCAAACAAGAGTATTTATGCATGAACAAGAATATTAATTAATTGCTATTCATCATTCAGTATTGTCCTGTTTTGAGAACTGTCAGTCATCCAATTAGAAACAGAACAAGTATTACAGGAGCCATGCAAACAATCTCATGGTGAGAATAGCCAACAGGGGAAATAAACAATTTACAAAAAGTCCATAGGTTGAAATATAGCCCTACACATGTGCTTACCTGTAGGTGCTGTGAGTAGATCCATTGAGTTCAACATGAAATATGTAAAGCTAAATGTATACATAAGTCTCAGCAGGATCCGGGCCAATGAATATATTCACAGACATGAGAAGCAATTTGTGAATAATTAAGGAACTGAAATTTTTCATAAATTAATTGCATAATTTAATTGTAATGAATAATTTGAGTAGCTGTGTTCCTGAATGTCTTCCTGCCCTTGAATAAAGCAGAGCGCTGGTTGCCTCTTGTTCAGAATGTAGTTAAAGCTTCAATTAGGCTTGCGTACATTGAAATTTGACATACTAGTTTCTTTTACGTATTTGTACAGACAGAGAAGCAAGTCTGTGTTTGGGTTGTATTTTTGCAGGGTTTGAAGTCTTGTTCAAAGATCTTGAAAAATTGAATGACTGAGGACATAGACTGGAATTCTGCCCTTCAGTTTATGTGCAAAATCAAAAACATGCAAAGTTTGGTAGTATCTGAGTTTCATCTGATAAGGCATACATTAAAGTATAAAAAGAAAGCCCAGAAATAGGAGACTTGTCAGTTTGAATGTTAGTTAAATAAGTACATAAGATAAACAGTTCAGTGAGGGTTATGTAGCTGAATGTTCAATCAGGATGCACAAAAGACTGTTACAACACCATCTTCTGTTAGCAAGAATTTGCAGGATTTGTTGCCCAGAAAGGCAGAGAAGGCTTGCAATGAAAACTCTACCAGCTTTAATTCAACTCTTCTCCACAAACAAAATATTGTTTGCCATCTTAGAGCAGCCAGAATCCTCCAATTTGCTTCAACGGAGCATTTCTCAATCCTTGGTTGTTATAATCTACCATTTAATTGTCACCTGAACAATTTTGCTGCTGAAAAGACTGAATTACTTAGCTGGTACAATGTTCCATCACATATATTCAAATAGCTATTATGCCCTCTCATTAGCATTAGATTTATTGTGCTACATTATTAGTAATATGTATTTTGTTTTAAATCCTAAAATAAATGATTGCTGCCTCCCAGATTAATATAATCCTATTAATAACTGCAAGTTTTTGCAGTATTGCCATGTAATTTCTACATAGTGGAATATGGCTGTTAACCTCTTTACTTTTGCATGACAATCAGTTTAAAATAACTTGTCCACAAGTCCACATAGACCTCACTCTAAGAAAAGCAGAGCAGTTATGCTGGATAAACATGTATAGAGCCCTGCAAATCCATGGGTATCCGCTTTATATCCGTGAACCATTTTTGCGGATAGAAGCTTGGATGCGGATGCAAATTTTGTATCCATGCAGGGCTCTGTAGCTGTAGCACAGACTCACCAGAGCAGGTGGAGGGACCCAAGCTCCCCACAGCTGCCCGCGTGGCTCTCCCCGACCCAGCTCCAGCCATGACAAGCCCCCAGCCCGTGTCCCTGCCCCCAGGCCCCACACCCAGAGCAGGTGGAGGGTCTGTGCCACTGTTCCTCACAGTTGCCCACCTGGCTCTTACCGTGGCTGGACTGAAGCTCCGAGGCACCCCCCACTCCCACTGGAGCCGGGTCAGGGAAAGCCATGCAGGCAGCTGTGGGGAGCCAGCACAGAGTTGCAGACCCTCCATTTGTCCTCGGCTGGGTGGGGAGCCTGGGGGGCGGGGACGCAGCCGGGGACTGCTCTCAGCCTCCACCCCCACATCACGGGCAGGTGGAGGGTCCACCGTGGCTCCCCACAGCTGCCCGGGCTCCCCAGCAGGGCTGTTTGAAACTGCCACCACTCCAATCTACCTTGATGAGTAGTGTGTGTCAGCTGGGGGCAGAGGGACCAGGAGGATGAGGAAAGTGCGTGGAATAGAAAAGGGCAGCTGCTGAGCCCAGTGTACTCTAGCACTGCTGCCTGTGGAGAACACAACACCAGGCAACGGGGTTAGGAAAGGCATACTCTGTGCCAGCCAGAAGGGGAGGCAGAGAGACAGGAAGTAGGCAGAGGAGGCCTTACAAGGAAACTTTTTGCAAAGGGGAGGAAGGAGAGAGCCGGGGGAACTGATGGAGAAAAGAGATTGGTGGGGAAAGTGCGGGCAGTGGAGACAGCTTGGGGAAATTTGATAATTAAGAACTATCTGAAAGGGAGATCTGTGGACAGATGAGAAAGGTCTGTAGATTACTAGTCCTGGTCCTCATGGAGAACCAATGGTCAGACTTTGGTCTTCCCTGGAGATCTGATGGTTGTGTGTGTTTGTTAATTATTGGAACCCTTGATTTTGTTACTATGGCTGTGCTAAAAAGATTAAGCATTATTTTCTGAGAATGACTGACTGGACTGTGGGAAACATTGGTCATGGATGATTATATATTAAAGACATTTTGCCATTGTCAACTTAAAAATCATGGGGCCAGATTCTCACCTTGTATTAAGTGGCATATCTCCACTGAAGTCACATTTTTAAAATAATATCCTAATCTATTTTACAAATAAATAGAGGTGGTCAGAAAATTTAGGTTTTTTTCCTGCTGAAGATTTTGATGAAAATGAAAGAAAAGTTCTCATCAATTTTTGATTTTTCTTGATGAAAAAACGAAATCTGAAATGCCACTGCAGTGCTTCATGGGAGTTGTAGTTTAGGTGCCTTGTGCTCCGATTCTTGGTAGGCCAAGTTCCCTGATCAGACTACATCTCCCAAGAAGCACTCTTTGTGCGGGGAGGTCATGCATTACAGCAGTATCATCGCCACAGTGGATCATGGGAGATGAAGTTCAGCTGGGGAGCTCGGTCCATAGCGGACAATGGGAGCATGAGCCAACCAAACTCAACTCCTATGAGAAAGTGCAGCAGCATTTGAGAATCAACATTTTTTGGTTTATGGCCATTCAGTTATGTAATGAAAAATCAAAATGGCCTGCACAAAGCAGACAATCTTGCTGAAAAAGTCACTTAATTGAAAATGCAATTTTCTGTCAAAAAACAGTTTTGATGGAAAATTTCCAACCAGCCCTATAAATAACACATCAGATATTAGAACTGAAATTCTTTTTTTAAAAAAAATCTGATTTACTTTTAAATATTTATGGTATTTGTTTCCTTTTTTTACATTTCTCCCATCTTGGAAAATTAAACAAGACTAGTCAGGTACACTTGGTTCATTGTCAGTTTCTAATGTGTCTCAAGCACTAGTAAAATGTGGCAATATAGGTGATACAAACACTACATGAGACTTTTTTTCTTTGTTTTTAAAAAGGCTGTTTCCATTGAAATAAATAAATTAAAACATTTTTACTGACCGTAGGTTTTGTAAAACCAATTTTCACAAAGCCTAAATTTTAGGACAAAATTGACAAAATACAATCTATAAAAGTATTTTTTTAGATTACAAGAGTAAACGGGTAAAAAACGAAAAGCTCATACTCAAGTGTTGCAACGGTAAATAAATTAAAGTGGGTAAAAGCAAAGCCAAATAAACAAGTTGTTTTCAAATGTATAGCGATTCAGCATAAGAAAGGTCAACACCCCGGTGTTAAGTTATCTTGATGTCCATCAGTTCTGTACATTATTGAAGAAAGTCTATTTTGTTTAACAGCAAACTTAGTCTGTAGAAGTACACAGGGGCATCAATTTATGGTGAATGAAATAGTTAAATTCCATTTTCAGGATTGGAAATGCTAGGATTTTGTAGATGCTCTCATTCTGTGATTTGTTCCACATTCCTATGAACCCACGTGCTCCCCCTGTAAATACTGTGTATCTAAATAGGGGAAAATGGGTCATTTAGGTTCTGAGTATGAGCCAAAGACTCAGGAATCCTTAGCTGTAAAGAAGGGGCAGTTGGAGCCCCATCAGTTTACTACCTTTTTTAATCCAGAATATTGCTTATGCTAGTTTCCCTAGATGATGTTAGTAATACTTCTGGAAATGATATTACATAGCCACCATTATTTGAGGGTGATTGGCCTGCATTCCAGAACCATGTGAACAAACTAGGCTGATTCATTGTGTCAGCCTCAAGAGCTAGAAGACATTTGCAACACTAGCATGAGATTGCGGCAATGAAGCTCTCCAATGTGTACTGCATGCACAGCGTTGTATTATAATGGTGTCAAACGTTTATCGAGCTCCTTAGATCCTGAAGGATCTCAGAGCTTTTTACAAACTTACAGACTTAACAGATGTGTATCCACTACACAGGGAACACTTCATCCAACAATTAAATGTTGTGAAATGAACCAGCAGTTTATTAGCTCACAGCAATAGTTTCGTTTAAAATAGGAAGTAGAGTATGCCTTTATTGACTGAAACTGTAGAGGGAATTTTAGGTAGGCAGAATGCAGTTATCTGAATTGGGATTTAGTCATGGTATCAGGGTTAACAGCCTTACTCTACAAGAAGTGCCAAGTGCCATATTTAATGGCCAAAAAATGGACAGGACGTTTGTTTTAAGCCTCATCAGCATAGTGCCTCCTAGCTACATACTGGGGTATTGCTTCAGTACAGACTCAGAGGAAAGAATGCTACTGAATTGCCAACCCTACTTCCTAGGTCTGCCTGGCCTGATCAGCTTACATTTGTGAGGCATGATAGACTACATTTTTTGCTGGCTTAATCAAATCCAGTAGTGCAAAATCCACCTGGAAGTGAATTGCAGCAGTGCCAAAAAACAGACATTTTTCCTGCTGTACTTACACCGTTTTCTCAACATTTGCTGAATGACTCCTGTATTATCAATACAGGAATAGTATTAGATGCAGGTTACTAATATATTTTCATGTAACTGGAGAGCTTTAAAATGATGTGAAATCTGTCTTAGCCAATCAGCTGGGCTTCTATTCCCAGCTCTGCCTCTGAACTGACCTGCTCTGTGATGTTTAGGGCCGGCTCCAGGCACTAGATGAGAAAGCATGTGCCTGGGGCGGTACATTGTAAGAGGTGGCATTCCAGCCAATCTTGGGGTGGCACATTCCGGCCGCCCTGCCGTGGTTCTTTTTTTTTTTTTTTTTGCTTTGGCAGCCCGGTCCGCAGCTCCGGAGCCCCTAGCCAGCTCCCCGCGCTCCGCCAGTCCCAGCCCAGCCCTGCAGGGGCACGGACCCCGGCCCAGGGGGGCAGGAACTAGCGATCTCTGCCGCTCACCGTGTCGCTGGGCTCCCCGGGTCGCTCCACTCCCCACTGCCTGCACCGGCCTCCGCCTCCCACGCTGCTCTGAGCCTGGCGCAGCCGAGCCGCCTTTAAAGGAGCGGCTGAGCCAGCACCTCCTCCGCCTGCCTGGCCGGGAGAGGCACCCCAAGGCCGGAGGGGGGAGCCCCTCTCACCCGGCTGCGAGTGGGCTGCAGTGCCTGGTTGCCCACGGGTGGAGGGAGCGGGCGGGCGCCGCCCTTCACCCCCCTGCGAGCCACCCTGACCGCCCTCCACGCGCTCCCGGTGGCTGCCGGTTTTTTTTTTTGCTTCGGCAGTCCGGCCGCTTTTTTTTTTTTTTTTTTTCGCTTGAGGCGGCAAAAAAGCTAGAGCTGGCCCTGGTGACGTTGGGCAACTCACTTCAATGACTGCAATGTGTCACCAGGTATGAAAAGCTAGAGCATCACTTGCCTACTGTTCCAAAACCCTATTCAACCGCCTGTGCAACATGTTGGTTTGGAATGTCTGTTCGTGCAGGGCATGTGTCTGTTTGAAATATTATAAATTAAGGGACACTGTGGCTTACCTCTTAAGGGTTGGAGGCCTGGGGCCAACCAGCTCTGATGACTGAAGGAACTGCTCCAGCCCACCTACGCTGCATTAATAGCCTTGATGGGGCCTAATGGAGGACAGCCGAGTTCCTTAAAAAGGGCAACAGGAAGCCACAGAGAAGGAAGAAGCTTGGGAAACTGCAGGGAGAGAGAAAGAGGCTCCTGCAGGGAAGCCCCGATCTCCAAGGGTGTTGAGAAGTCAGAACCAGGAGGTTGAACTCCAGCAAGGGAAAGCCTGGGAATGACTGTTGAATTAGGACCCAGCTTTGGAAGAAAGGCTGTGGACTCCCTATTTAAAGGGAGAGAGACATTGAAAGAGGGTTGGGGCCTGGAGGACTAAGTAAATTGAACCACACGAAGGGAATATTTTTACTACCATTGGATTGGGTGAGTTATTGAGGGGACCTGACGAAGGGAACATAGGTAGGGTGCTGCAGACTAACCTCTGGCCACGAGGGGGCACTCAGGAGGCAGCTGCCCTGTCTAGACATCTATGTAGTTATTAATGAATCAGGTGTCCAGTATATGTCACACTGATTCTGCACTATGCAACTTCATGAGGTATTTAAAATTTAATACATAGGTCATAATCTCCTCAATATAGTAAGCCAGTAAGAAGTTATATAGTCCCCCAATAGTTCCTAGGGGCTTCCACAGAGCTATGGGACTCTACTTTCTATTACTATAAGACTTCAGAAGTCTCCCATCATATTTACAGATACTATCAATATAAGCATGTAGCTTATGTTGTAGCTGTGTTGGTCCCAGGATATTAAAAAGACAAGGTGAAGGAGGTAATATCTTCAACCAACATCTGTTGGTGAAAGACAAGCTTTTGAGCTACACAGAGCTTGGACAGAAGTTGGCCCAATAAATGATATTACCTCACCTACCTTATCGCTCCAATAAGTATGGATGTTTGTTTCTCCTGGCTTTTCACATGGGCAGTTGCCTGGATTCAGCAGGTATACTCTTTTTCTTTACATTTGTTCTTTGGTGTTAATGCATCTTTTGTAGAATATGTGTAAATAGATATGAGCAAACTGTGTAAAAGTTAATCAGCTACTCAGTGATACATGTAATCTGTTGGCTCATAGAGACAACAGATAATAGAGTGAGATATTTGCTTTACACTGTGTGTGTAGTATGTAGGCACAGAGTCAATCAATGTCCTGTTGGGGCATGTTGCACCACACTATATTATCACTTTGGGGATAGGCAATTTGGATAATGAATATGTGATTCAGAAGAAGAATGGGTCCCAGATTATCTAGTATATCAGATATCTGTGCGGTGGGAATTTTGAACCAGGGTTTTGGCTTCATCCTGTTTAATTTGATGCACTAGATCTACTTTATCACATGCAAACTGTTTACTTCACTTTAATGCCTGTAACTTGGAAAGAATATTGTTAATTAGGATCTATCTTTACCTTTACTATATGATATACGGTGATAGAAATGACACAGGAAATGTTTCTGTTTCCCTTGCTATAGTAGGTAACATTGTGATATGAGCAAGAAACTCTAACTGTACAGTTCAGTGTAAAATTGAAATTAAATGCACACTCTTGGCCAGACAGCTGAAAATATCCACAGGCTCTTAAGCCACACTGATGAGAAATAGTAATCCATACTAGCCATTTACTATACTGATTCCTTGGAATTCAGCTGAGCTGATAGGATGGCCTACTATAGAAGCCCTACTGCTACACTACCACTCCAGCCACTGAAAACAGATCTACGTTCACAGTTGTGCCAATGACTAGGAGATACAGAGCTCTGACAGACCAGTCCTTCCTGTGCTATGCTTCACAGTGCCAGATCTTTGTTTTCTTTCTAATTCTTGACAAAAAGCTGATGAAAGATCTCTCGTGTGAGACTTCCAGTGCTGCTTGGTTCCACGTGGGTGAAAAATACTCCTAGTATTTTTAGTATGAAACTTAATAGACCATCCTGTGTCTTTCCCAGTACAGTATTACAGTGCACTGGTCCAAAACAAAAATTTGAGGTGTTTGAAAGTGAAAATAAATAAAACAGAGCTGGGCCTGAGCCAAAACCTCAGGATCCTGGTTCAGACTCCACGGTAGGCCCTTTGTTATGGGCGAAGCCAAAACCCAAGTTTAGCTCCTCCCCCACCCCAATCTCCTGATCCATCCTCTGTAGAAGTAGGATCTTTGTAGTGAGAGTCACACCTAGGATTTTAAATATGCACATAAAGAAGGAAATACTTGTATCTATGCACATAAGGAGCAGAGAAGAGTCACAATCTTTTCTCCCTCCTAACTTCTAATGATTTGTTTAAAAATAAATACTACAGGTTTTAAATGGCATGAGCAGCCAGAGGGCTTACTCCTGATGTCTTTGATCTCTCTTTACTTGGGCAAAACTTCCACTGAAGTTCAGGGGAATTTTACCAGAATAAGCAAAGATGTCAGGGTTGGCCCCATACATAACCTGTGTTCCTTCTGCCATGAGTTCTCTCACACCACCTGTGAGCTGCTTTAAAAATTGTTTGTACTTTAAAAAGCTGTATGGAGGAGCATCAACATTACTCCCAATTCAGCTTTTTTTTTTTAAAGTGAAGTTAAATTTCAAAGCTGCCCAGTCCCTTCTCGGGTGCTATTGTGTGCCGTGGCCCATAGAGCAATTCCTGTGATGTGTGGCTGCATGAGCACTTCAAAGTGAGCTGCTAAATCATTTCTCTCACCCTCACTGCTAAGCTTTAAAGGCACCTGGGATGCTATGGAGACGTCCTTTCACAGGAAAAGTAAAAGTAAGGTAAAAGTGAAGCTTTTTCCATGTAAAAGTGAAGCTTCCTATACCTCCCTGTGACTTTATAAAAGTGAAGTTTTCCCCAATTATTATTTAGTATTTACACTGCAATAGTGCCCAGGAGCCCCAGTCGTGGGCCCGGGCCTCATTGTGGTACACAGTGTACAAACACAGCACAAAAAAGGTCCCTGTCCCAATATTTGCCAAATAGTATATGCATGGTCCAGTGTGCCTATATAATAAACGATGCTTTGGAACACATAAACGCAAGGAGGCTGATTAATATTACCATGGGAGCTCTAACCCTGAATTTCCAGACGCGTACCCAGCTCAGTACTCATTCTGCTGCTGTAAGAGGGTTTTTTGCAGATAATTTCTTGGGCTTTCATTTTAAAGGGAAAAACAATTTGGAAAAAGAAAATACACCAACGTTCCCTTATTTAGAGTTACGTTGTTCTCAGGCCAAACGTTCACTGGAAGTGGAATTTCACAATGACAAAAGCATACTGTCTGCATCTCTATCTTCCTGAATGCTTCTCTTCTCATCCTCAGCTGCAAGAGGTGCTGTTTGTGCGCACCCAGGTGTAATGAGATGGAAGGGACTGGCAGGACCTATATTCACTCCCTACATCTGTAAAGAGCAGCACTGGTCCATATGTGCAGGGCAGATTTTTTTTTTCTTTTTAAGCACAGAACCTATCAAAAACTACTGTTTTGTTTCAGTCCTGTTCAACTCTGGTCAGTTACAAATCTGCATCTAACCTGTAGGAGAAAATACAGTAACCTCAATCTTCAGCTGCTTTATGGGAGGAGCATCTCAGTGAGGGGGCACCTTCCAATGGAGTAGTGGCAGGCAGCACAATGTCTCCCATACCAACCCTCTTTCTGCAGCAGGCATAGGGCATGTGGCTGCAGGAAAGGACATAGCCCTGGTGTTCCTGGCTGCTACAATAGAAGCTTGGGGTCCCTGGCAGCTGGCATAATTGGTGCAGCCCTCATGCTGCTCTAACTTATGCCAGGGGACCAGCCTGGCACATAGCCAGCCCTGGAACAGGGGAGCTCCAGGTGGCTTTGCAGTCCTCATCTGTAGGCAAAGATCAGGGCCGCTATTGTCCAAGAACTGTGCAGAGCGTTCATAAAGCAGACTAGGTTATGTTATTAATCCTGCCTATGCCCATTCATAGCTCTACACAATTACAAATACTTCTGTCCTCTGAAAAATGTCAATCCCTGGTATAACTCCATTGATTTCAAAAGTTACACCAGTGATGAACTTGGACCCTTTGAATTGAGTCTAATCTCTCACACCAGCATAAAACTGGTAACTGCCCTGACTTCAGTGGTGTTCTCCTGACTTACACTGGTGTCAGTAAGAACAGAATCCAGCTATGTCCAGAGCTTCCTGACTGCTTGGAAGTCACGACAATATTTTTTGAATTTGATATTACTGAGGAGTTGTGACAGAATGGCAGACTTATTTCTATAACAATATACAGAAACTGTGCTCATGGTACAAAGTTAAAGAGAAGCTAGAACATGTTGTGAGTTGTACGCTCGAAAATTTCAGTTCATGCAACATGTATTTTTAATGGCAGTCGTTTTCAAACTTTCTTTTGTTCAATACAGGCGGCAAAACTTGTTCTTGAAGTAAATACTGTTTTATTCTGGCTTTTAGTTCAGAGCTTCTGCTTGGGCAGCCAGGGAATATATATAATAGGGCATGAATACATTCTTATAAGTATTAGAACAAGTATGGAAACACAGAGCCCTTAGTGACCCCGAGAGTCCTCTGCTGATCATTTGTGTTTGTTGTAGTAGGAAGGCAAACATAAGTATAGAAGTGTTATTGAACAGAAAACCCTTCAAAAATTTCACCAGTCTTTTGTATTCAAGTCGCAGAACAGTAGGGGGCCGCCCGTCTCAGAAAGCATACTTATGCAAGTATTAAGAACTGGCTGAGATAAGAAGTAAAGCTTAAGAGACCTTCATCATTAGCTGCTAGTGGTGGAGATTAGTGATCCTACTACAGGATTACAGATGGAAAGAGTGCTAGTGTTGGTTAATTGTTCATTAATGCTTGTAAAATAAGATAGCTGTAGTAAAACTTGCTATTGTGTGCTCTCTCAAAGTAAAACAAAATTGGATCTGCTCATCAATTGCACTATTGATGGTAAAAGGAACATGATTAATGGATCAGTTTACAGTGTAAACTCCTTTTTTAGTTCTACTTTAAACATTTAGTTGGACTATTACCCTAATAAGAAATATTTTATTTTTTAAATCTCTTTTCTACATACCAATATTTTACTCTTTAGATCAGCAATACCCCCACTGGTGTGCTTTTAATATTTCAGGGTTTGCTCATGAATCTCAGGTGAGACTATTATCCTGATAGCCCTGTGTGCGTATTTCATTTACAACACCCTTCGTATTTCCATACAGTTACTGATGCTGTAAAAAAAAGAAAGGATTTTATAATGTTCCACCTATGCATATAGTTAGGGATAACATCTTGAATCAGTGCTCCAGATAATAAAGTCCTCAGGTGAGACCTAGCCCAGGGTTATGCTGACTTGTACTGACAAAAACCTCCACGTAGGAGCCTAGCAACAACAAATCCACCAGCGAAGGAAGGTGCAGTTACTGTTGGGATGCTGTAGTGAGCCAGTACAGTCTGAGCAAGACATGGTACTACGTTGGCAGGGAACATAACCAACCAGTGAGGCACTGATCAATGTATCTCCTCAGCTGGTAAGACTCTTAGGAAGCTCAGGCTGTAAAATAGAGCTATTTGTCTTACCCTACTGTAGAGGGATTTTTGTCTACCTCACATTTGCCCCTATGTGCCATCTTGGATTTCCAACAACAACAACAACAACAACCTAGAATCCATGTTGGGTACCCTTCTTCCCCATCTCTTTTGGTTTTGGTGCCTTTTTCCATCCAGAGGCAGGAAACTGGCAGGTCAACTGACTGAGAGTCTGCCCAGCAACTGGGACAGTATATAAGATCAGTTCACCTGTCAGAGGGGGATGCCCATCTTGGAGGCAGAGTGTGATGCTGTTCTAGGGAATAGCTAGTGCTGCTGTCTGCATAATAGATAGGCCATAGCACCACACTAGGGCTGTTGGGAGGGTAACATCTTGCATGCCAAATGGCTTGTCACCTTCAACTCACATCCACCCATGACAGCACAGGGAGGGAGATCTACAAGAGAGAAGAACAGAGTGGTCATTACCAGTCCTGAGGTCCTGCTCCCAATACCTGCCAGGGTCACCTGGATCCGGAGTCCATCCAGCTGTGGTGGAGTGAGTCATTGATGTTGCTCCTTTTACCAACTGATCTGGGGTTTGGCCTTGGGTCAGGGCTTCTAGTCCTCTATCCTGTTACAGCCAAAGCCTGTTTGAAGGATGCCCAATTGTAACAGAAAAAGGGACCAAATATAGTATTTACCTTGTTATACTCACCTCTGTTACTTACCTTGTTTTACCTATTTGTTTTAACTGTTGCCTGTAATAAACCTGTTCCTTGTTTTGCACCTTATCCCTTTGTCAGTTTTTCTTGGGGTAAAACAAACCCGTTGATAGACATGGGGTAGGGAGACGAACCTCAGACTGGTTCCCACGGACAATGTATAAAATCCAGTCAACACCACCATTAGAAAATCCAGAGGGAGAGAAGCTGTGATAGCATCACCTACCCTCCTTGAGTATGAATCGCCTGCTGGCACAGGTAGCCAGACAGGAACAGGGGAGCTGACTTATATCTACCTGTGTCAGCATCATGAATGTATGATTGCAAATGCACTCACAGGATGGTCGGCTGGAGATGGGAACGTTAAGGGACAGCTTGTGATTGGCCCTTGTATGCGCATGCAGGCAGCTTCCTCACACCTTGCTAGTCCAACAGACAGGCCAACCACAATTGCAGTCTGCTTGGGCTTCCTCTGTCCACTTGCTACACCCACATAATCCCCAGAGGGGGCTGAGGAGGTATGAGGAGCAGAATGAGTGGGCTGAGCACATCCCAAAGCATAGTGCAGCCTCCATACTCCACGTGTGCACTGGGTGACTTGAGGAAGGATTGTGACGCCCTGGAACCTGAAACATTTGCAATTAAAAATGTTTGAAGGAAATAAAAAATATTGTTTGATGCAATTTTTCACATAAAAATTATTTCCCAGTTAGCTCTACTCAACCCAGGGGCACAGGCTGACTTCTAATTTTCCAGGTGCTATATTATTCTATATATTGTACATCGATCATGTTTTCAACATTCACTGTAGTGGCAAAATATAAAGTCTGATTAGTGGAGCTGTATGATGTGTGTTTATGTAGTCATTAATGTGAATCTTTATTGGACACTGATGGTTACCCATTTGTTCAACTACTTAGTCCACCTATGTCAGAAAAAATGGGTATATCTGTATTGGATGTTGTGATATCTTAGAACTATTGCCCCCAACAGGAATACTTCCTAGACTTCTATCATATCACCAATATGATATGGAGGTAGTAATATCGAATGCCATAACAATCTAGTCTCCCCTCAGCAGTTTGGCATGTCTGCAGGATTTTTCCATTTGCTGGATACCAGTGGACACTTGTTAAAACAAGGTATCTCAGCTCCCATCCATCCCATTATCCAGGCCCAAATCCAGTAAAGCAAATAAGCAAGTGCTTAACTTTAAGCAGATGAATAGTCCCACTGAAGCACTTCACCTTACGCTCATGATTAATTGCTGTGCTGGTTTGGAGTCTTATGAGTAAAAGGGTTGCATAAAAATAAAACGTAGCAGAAAGTTTTGCTTAAACATTTTTGACAAGCCGTATAAAGATCATCTTGACCTCCTATGCTTTGCAGTCTCAAAACAATGAGAGCTTTTTCTCACTTCTTTATGAAAGTCAGTTTCAAATTGCCATATTTATATATATTTGGTAGCCTTAATTTTACATACATTTTCATAACAATGATGACCAGATTTCATGTCTTTATTTACTTTATACTGTATATGCATATCAAAGTTTTCAGTGACGTTGTCCTCCTAAGAAGCTGCTCATTAAAGTGAATGTACTCCTGTTCACTAAACTACTCCAGTCTTCATCAATGCACGAGGTGATCCATTTTCCATTGCATTCCCTGGGGAAAGTGCATTCTACATACAAGGGCAAACTCAACACAAGAGGAGGTGCTCTAATCTCAAAAAAGCAAAACATCCGTATCCTATGAAAAGCCATGCTGGTGTGTAAGTTAAGGATCAATGGCAGGTCTAAGCTGGTCTCTGGCCACTTGTGCAGAATTTTGTTATAGACCTTTCCCCAGTCTTGGGAATTAACCATGGCGTCCACTGTATTCACACATACACAGAAAGCTGAATGTCTTCCATAAAGCAAACCATCTTCCCCCTAAATGTGCCCAAATACTTTAAAATAGAGTAACTTTGGGCACACAGTGACACAGGTATGAAAAGATAATACAATGGATGCAATTCTCACCTGTCACACAGATGTATTTATAACAAATACAACTCCTATTTCATACATAAATATCTTTGTCAGTTAAACAATGTTAGAAACCAATTGTCTTAAAAATCCTAACCAATGACTCATTAGTCTTAAAGATTTAAACCCGATAACCCTTTTTATGCAGTATAAAATGAGTAGTGAATAATTACATGCTGAAACCTGCCACTGAGAGATGTTGGTTTAAGAAAAGAAAAGCAATTGTAAAGTCATGGACATGCAAAAGAGAAAGTCCTTGGATATCAATTATAATCTTGGGTATGAAAAACATGCTATTCAATGGTTTTGTACAAATACAAAGTTAATCTCAGGCCTGTATGGAATATTCTCTGGGAAGCTGAAAAGATTACAAGACACAACCTTCATATGGGAGAAAACCTTCTTCCAATGAAAAAATAAAAAATATCCCAAGTTGGTGTTAGTGACAGTAAACCTCAGTCCAGAACCCTTCAATTTGCTCCTAGAAATGCATGTAAAGCACTTACAATAGGGAGTGCTAGTGAGCGAGAGGGACAGATGCTGTAGTTTCTCACTGATCATCCATGTCCATCTCTCCAAAGTCAACTGTGCTTGGAAACTTCCCCAATCAACATGGCTATAGCTGTATCTTCTTAGCAAATTGCTCTAGTTCTGGACCTAACATGACCTCTGGACCAAGCATACCTAGGCACCTCACCCCAGTGAACAGTAGCAGAAGAGACAATGAAAGGGAAAGGCAAACTGTTTTTGTTGTTTTGTTTTTTTTAATCAGCATCCTCCTCTATTCAACTGATATTACTAAGGCTGTTATTACTGTGTCCCTCTGGCTCCCATAAAGAGATTACAGAACCTGTAAGTAGTTTACACTAACTTCCTGTATGTGTTGCCTAAAATGTGAGTGTGTGCATATGGGCTAATTTGTTCAATAGACAAAATTGCCCTACTTTTGGTAAAGCACAGGCCTAGATGAAGGTTATCTGTTTTGTTTTGAAATATCACTAAATTGTTGGGAAATGATTTTTTAAAAATAAAAAAAATACACATCAGGACATATAAAACATCATTTGTGTTTGTTTAAAATTAAAGCTGATAGAAGGAAGGGAAAAAAATCCTCCATTTTTTCTCGTACTTCAGTATTGATAGAAATTTTCCAACCACCTCTAGTTAAAATGCAGACTAGATGCCAGAGTAACTACACCTGTAATGCCTGAAGATACCTCAGGGAAGCAAGTCTTGGTCTGTACTGAGATAAGTGAACAGTAAAGACTCTCTGTGATAAGAGGAAACTGCTGAAGAGGGGTCTTGGCATTTGTTCTACCTCATTATAGCTATCTGACTGATAGCCAGAACATTTCTCAATGCGGCAGCTCATTAGCAAGTAAAAACTGTGACATTAGTAAAAATGTTGATAGATGTGACGGATGGTGTGAAGTCTAGATTGTGTTGTCAGACTGAGGTTTATTGTATATATTCCAGCCTTGTACTTCATTATATGGAATCAGTTTATGGAGTGTATATTGAACTGTTAGAAGGCAGTTCAGTACTGACACAGCCATAGTTTGATTGTGTGGACTGTAGTGGCACAGTTTGGTAGGATCACAAAGCAACTATCACTTCCAAAGCTTCCCCAGGTATAGATGTTTTTAAAGTCTTGTCTTGGCATTGGTGCATATATTAAGTGGTGGAATCTGACATGAATGTTACTGTTCAGGAATTACCTTGGTTAAGCCCAGCATTCGAACTCTGTCTCAAGCCTAACCCCCTCTTCCATCTACACACAAATCGCACTAACCCAGGGTCCCAGGATCCCATGGGGGAGGAGGGTCTGAGCTTGAGTCAAGGTAGGACCCAGGGCTCATGCCCTATTACTGTGCAGTGTAGATGCTGCCCCACTGGACTTGTGTTCTGCGAGTCCACAAAAAGTATTCCGCAATCGCATGGGTCAACTTTCTTTGTCCTCTGGACAATCAAGTTTGGTGGACAGTCAAGTTTTCCCACACTGCCCCACAAAGAAAGAGGTAGAGCTAGGAAATCTGGGATATGTGGTTCAACTTGGGCCCACATAATGCAGTGTAGATGCTGGATTCCCCCCAGTTTGGGACCCAGGGTTCAGCAAGTCCTAACCGGGGGTTTCAAGTGAGCATAAATGCTTAAGCCCTAGGTTAACAAAACCAGGGTCTGCTAACTTGAGGTCTACTAATCCTGAGCTTACCCTTCAGTGTAGACAGACCCCTGATGTGTATATAGGTGCCATAAATATATTTGTGTCCATATCACATGTTACACTTTTCTGGGGTTAGTAATTTACTACTATTGGTGTCAAGTCCTTTTGCCTAAGATCAAACAGGAAACTGTTGCTGGATTTTGATATTCAATTGGAGCAATAATGAGGATTTGGATTTGTTCTCCATTTAAATGGTTATCAAACAGCTTTGTGACCTTCAGGAACTTTCTCTTTATTGTGGTCTGGGGTTCCCACCCTGTATGCTGGTTTTATACAATGGCCTACTTGCAGCAGATACAGTACACTGAAAGAGTGCAAGATCTCTTTCCACACTATATACATATTCTTCAGCAAGGTTTTTCCCAAACTGCTGGCTCTAAACAGCTGATCACCTTCTGTGGCCTTTTGGACCAATACTTGAGCTTCTTGTACACTACAGTCAGGTTCCCTCTTGCCTGCATAAGATGGCTAAACCCTCAGCATGCCTTGAGGTGCAGCAAGAACAGTGGAAGAAGTAAAGACAGCAGATCCACTTCAGCAGTCTCTGTTGTGGCAGTTCTATTCAATGTCCTCATTAACTGTTAACTACGGAATAGTCCCTAAATGGCATTAATATTTGTCAGCATATTATATCACCTATGCAAAATTGTACTAAAAACTTACCAGCCCAGGCACAAAATCTACTCACCTGTTACCAAGATGATGATGGAAAACCCACCCCCAAGGTATGAATGATATTTAACTTGCCAATCAAAAATCACTCAGACTGTGTGAATAACAATTTGTGAGGCTGTAATTTGCAAGATGTCACTTTTTAAGCTACTCTGTCTCTGTAGAAGACTCAGTGCTCCCTGCCCACACTTAATTTTCATATGCAAACCATCTTATTCAAATTTTACACACATCACTTTGATGCAATTCTGCTAATACAACAGCATTTTCCTTTTAGGGGAAGATTATATATTGAACTGCTTTTCAGATATTTTTTAAATAAAAAAGTAAGTAGAGCAGAAAAATCTTGTCACTGTGTATGTATGTATGTATATAAACAAGCTGTGCTTTCAGTGGGCCAGATTCTGAAATCCTTACTCAGGCATCTGACATAAGAGTGATTAAAGGAGCTCCGCATTTGGTCTATTATTTTTTATTTGCAAACCATTTGTCTCATCATAAAATACTGGCAATAAGCCTAGTTTTAAACAGGCTGCCCTAGAGGTTGAGTGGTAACACAAGTTTACCATGCGGGAAAAGTCTCAATTATATCCTAAGTACTGGCCAGCACTCCTAGGCCTGTGCTTTGTTACTACCATTATGGCCTTTCCAAGTGGATTAGAGGGAGAGCAAGTACTTCACAGGGGACTTCCTAGTCTAGAAGACATACAGTACCAGCTTTGCTGGCCTAATGTTTGTGGCAATGGTGGTTTAGGACTAGAAATCGAATGGGATGGTATTAAAAGCGTATTTAAAAATGTGGAGAAAGCCATTTGCAGTGAACACCAAGTAAAGGGGCACTTTATTGCTGCTGTAGGATAAACTCTTGCACACACAAGGGGCTTCTTGATCCCTCCATTCCCACCCCATTTTCAAGCTCCCTGTTTGCCTCTAGTTCAGGGACTCCCAGCAGCATTCTTACACCAGGTCCTCTCTGTGCCATATGGTAGGGACTCTGTTCCCTTTCCCCACTCCCCCATACCAAACGCTCTGTGCCACCACCAACTTCTATTCCTCCCTTCCCTCCACCCGCAATCACAGTTCGGGGCAACTGCGCCTGTATTTCCCCTCTGTGGGCTGTCAAGGGCACCTGCTCCAGGCTCCTCAGCCATCATCTCTCTTGGGTAGAGACTTGCATCTATTTCCCTCCTGAGTGGGGTTTTTTCAGATTGCACAGATTCCAGCCTACACTGTGAATTCCCCAGCAAGACAGACTGCCTAAGCAGGCCAGCATCTGCACTTTGCTAACTCTCTGAAGACTTATGAACAGCATAATTGCCAGCAGTTAAGTTACCACACAGCTCTTTCTAAGCAAGCACACTGATTCTGCACACTGACCACATTACAGAGAACATAGTTAAAAACAATAAAAGAACTTACACGCTTGCTAATAAACTTACCAGAGATTAGCCCCACACCCAGTTTCAGCAGGGGCTTTGGTAGGAACCAGTCCTTCAGAACCTACAAAGACTGTGAGTGGTGGGGTGTCATAGTAACTTTAGGTCAGAATATGCACACCTATGCATTAGGCCCAGGCTGTATGAAGGAGAGACCAACCTATCTTCCGATTCTGGGAACAGGTAATCAGTACACCTTGGTTCCCTCCTCAGGGAGGTAGCTTCAAAAGGCTGGGTTTTTGTATAACTGGAGGTGGGAATTCTGCATTCATCTCCCTCTCGAGATTCTCTAGGCAAACACTGGATACTATTTGTCCAAAAGTCCACTTTTGTCTGGTCCACTGTGCAGCATAGTCCTCTGACGTTCATAACTCTTTTTGGGCTCACACTACCACATAACCTTTGCATTTAATACAATGGACCACAAAGATACTTAAACTTAGTTCAATAATTCTTTTTTTCAAGGATATTGCAGGAAATTGCTGAATCTGTCACACCATTTCCCCAATCCCCTCACCAAGATCTGTATGCCCCATTGCCTCCTCCCCTTCTGTGCACAGCCATGCTCCCTTCCACTATACCAGGTGTTCCAATTCTTCCCCAGTGCCAGGAGCTCTGTGTACTCATTTCCTCAAACCATTCTCCCCCCCGACCCCGGTCTGGTAGATATGTCATTCCAGGTGTCAGTATTTTAAACTATTGGCATGGTGGGCAGAGTTGATGGCGGATATTCTTCTAGAATGTGTTAAGGGCTGTTGTCAACTGGATCTTTGCTCTATAGACAATTGCAAAGGTGCTTGAAGCTGCTGAGTCTGCTTACTAGTTGCAAGGTATGCCAGGACCCTCCCTGAGCCTCTTTTCCCCAAATTTCTCCACAATCAATAGTGTTCTGCCCACTGCTGCTTAGAACCTTCTGTGAAATTTTGGAGCTGATAGGCTGCAGTGTTCAAAAATTGTGTTAAAGACACACACACACACACACAAATGCCATCAGATTGAGTGTAAGGCCCCCACAAGCTCATCCAACAAGCTTTATTGTTCCTACAAACCCCAGAAACATAGGGTTTGACATATTGGATCTGACCTGAGGTCCATCTAATCTACTATCTTGTCTCTCAAACAATGGTCAGCACCAGATACTCCTAAATCCTTCCTCAGAACCCTGAAGAAGGCTGATGTGAAGTAATCTGTCCCACACAGTAGGTCTTACCTTGATTTCAAATAGTTAGAGATTGGCTTAAACCTGAAGCATGAAGTTTAATATACCTTCCAAAATTTTTGTTCTCATTAATCTGATCGCTGTGAATATTCTTGAGATTTATGTAAATGTCCAAGCCACTGAACTATGTCACGTATTCTTGAGTGCCACCTACTGGCACTGTTCACTTTACATATGCAGCGAGTACTCCCTTAACTGCGCTGTGTCCTGTCATGCAAAAATGATCTTTGGCGGAAATAGAGCAAGGATTATAGGCGCATAACATACACCTCTACCCCGATATAACGTGACCCTATAAAACACGAATTCGGATATAACGTGGTAAAGCAGTGCTCCGGGGGGGGGGGGGCGGGGCGGGGCTGCGCACTCCGGTGAATCAAAGCAAGTTCGATATAACGTGGTTTCACCTATAACACGGTAAGATTTTTTGGCTCCCGAGGACAGCGTTATATCGAAGTAGAGATGTAGCTGGCAATGAAACCATTAGGACACTTCCTGTGCATGTGTATCAAACATCCTCTCAAATTGCTGCATAGACCACACTTGTGCTGTGAGGTCTTTCAGCCACAACCCACCACATACAGCATCTTAGAAAGCCTGTACCATTTTAAGTTTGTTCCCGTGTCTTATGAACCATCTGTGTCTGAATGATGTGTTTACTATTGGGCCCAGTCTTTCAATCCGTAGCCATGAGTGGCCCCCTGCAAGTCAATGAAACCACTTGTGTGTGTATACAGGCTGAAGAACTGGGCTTTTAGCTTGCAAGCTGTGTGGGGCAGGGCCCATGTCTTCCTCCATGTTTGTACAGCACAGATAACATTTGACACATAACAACAAAGGATAAAAATCAACCTCAGAATAAGTGTTTTTTCACCTGCCAATTAAACCAATATGGAATATTAATATAATATATGGAGATATACCTATCTCATAGAACTGGAAGGGATCCCGAAAGGTCATGGAGTCCAGCCCACTGCCTTCACTAGCAGGACCAAGTACTGATTTTGCCCCAGATCCCCAAGTGGCCCCCTCAAGGATTGAACTCACAACCCTGGGTTTAGCAGGCCCATGCTCAAACCACTGAGCTATCCCTTCCCCCAAAATTACTTTTTTTTTTTACAGGGCTGAATTTGGCCTAATGCATTGCTATGATGGAGGTAGAGTGAAACCTCATTGACTTTGGCCGGCATGCTACATTTATCCTGAATGAAGGAAAGCTAAAGAAGCAGTTAAGATCCTTTTTGGTGTAAGAGCTGGAACCATAGGAGCCACAACCCAAAACACAGGCAAGGCTGGTCAGAAGCTGAGCAATATAGGTGGAGGGGTTTCACTGGTGGCCAAGGTCTGGGTAGGTGCGTGGAGGTATATGTGTCTGTGGGGAAGCAATCTCCAGAAGCAGCCCTCAAGAGAAGCACTGGTACTATGGCTCTGAGAAAGAGCCAAAAGGGAAAGTGTCTTGAGTAGTGTGCTGGGTGGAAAAAGGCTTATAACTGAGTAAAGAAACTGCCTCCTGTTTGAGCCCTACGGTGTTCAGGGAAACAGGACTTTGTGTACACTTGTAAATAAGCAGGATTGTATCAAAGAAATACTCATTCACTATCAATTTCTTCTCCTAATGGAAACAACCTCAAAGACCCTGAATGTTAGCTAACTGCTTGGGTCAAAAGAGGTAACAATATTAAAAGCCTTGTGGGGGTGGGGGCCCCACTGTCTTTGTTTTGAATGCTGGCTCCTGCCTAGGCCTGATCAGCTCAGAAGAGCCCCACTGGGAGGGTAATGCTCAGAGGGAAGCTGGCTCACCATTGTGTTGTGATAGACTGAGTAGCATTCAGAAACCTAAACATCAATAAAAATGGTTAACCTTAGACCATTCTTCAGTATCTATTTGAGGTATTCAAAAGAATGTAAATTGCATCTATTTCATCGGCTTATTTCAAAAGGGGTGTAATGGAACCCTGGTGACCTGAATTATTGCCAACACTTCTGTTTTTTCTGAGAGTCTCCCATTATTGGAAAATATCCTAGGAAGGAGTTTCTCACCCTTCTACTATTGTAGGCTCTCCGGAATTTGTCTTGCCGACATCTGTCTCCCAAAAAACAGTCAAGGACATGCTGTGCTTCAGGTTCCGTAAAGATTTTATTTTTGGCACTTACCTATGGGTTGGTTTTGTGTGTTTTTTGGTTGTTTTTCCCCCCTCTCATTTTAAAACCAGCATAACACATACAAAGCAGCTATTTTGGTGTGTGTGTGTGTGGTGGGTTTTCTCCCTCCACACCACCACCTGGGTTGTCACAGAAGGTATAAAACAGAAGTAAAATAACATAGATTGCTGAATCTTTAAAGGGTATTAATTCAATGGGATAAACTGCAGTTAAATAACTTTTTTATCAAGCTAACTGGGTTAGGTGGTTAAAAGCAAGAAAAAAAAATCCTAAAAAACATACATTAGGTAGCAGTTTATGTGTCAAGAAAACTGAGAGAGATTTTGACACTCTGATGTCTAGCAGATAGCACTTAAATCATTTTTCTCCAAACTTCAGTCATAAAACTTCAAAGAGTTTTAGCCATAATACAAATTTTTAGACTAAGAAGTGGTGTTTGAAGTTACTTTATAGGATTTTGCTGTAAGGGCTCCAATTGATTTGTAGTAAGATAAAAGAAGAAAACTTTATTTTCGAAGCTTTGTCGGAAAAAGCTTAGCTTCCATTGGTCGTTTTGCCAATATGCCTTGAGGGGATGATGATGTCGACATGGATATTATATGCCTATACGAACTGAACTGAGTTTACACCTCCTGCTGTTTGTGTTATGGTTAAAATCTGTCACAAAACTGGCAGTGATTTATTAAATGTTTAATGAAGTAAGACAAAAACTTCAAGAACTACAAACAGAAAAATAGAACATCACATTAAAGTATAATAATATAGGTTACATTTCTGAATTTTTTTCATATTTCTTTTGCTAAAAATGTGAAAAACACAATTAGAAATCAAGGGAGTATCAAAAGATTATGGGGAGTCACAGATCATTCTAACAAGGGTTGTGTTTTAGTTTCTTTCTAAACAGAAGAGTAAAAAAGAATATGAAATATTACTGTTCCATTCTTTGAAAAAAAGGCAGAATCACAGAATATCAAATCTTGCCCATTGAAAAGTTTTCAGTGTAGTAATATCATATAAGACATAATGCTATCTCAGTATTACTATTGAATATTGTCTCCTTTAGAAGCAGATTCTAATCAGAGATGTAAGATTAAATACATCTCTCTAGTAAACTGATTTTAATTTTATCTAATTAATTGAGTTGAATTTATCATTTAAGTTACAAGCTAGTGACTGCATTCAAATCTGGAATCTATTTTATTTTCAAGAAGTTTTCAGGAACTATTTTTTTCCCTCTTGATTCATATCCAATGTTTCTGCTGTAAAATGAAAGGGAATATTTGTTTAAACTCACCTATCAGAATATGTGAATATTAATACTGAGCAAGTATACTCCCTGCACTTTAGTGGCAGTGGTTATTTACATTTCATTGTACAGTAAGACATTACTCTAGATTTTATCTTACTTCTCATTGTAAAATGTAGTTCACGTTTGACTTGCCTGATTATTTATGTGCACCCTGAACTAAAAATTCATGAAACGGGACATGATGGGGTTTCAAATTGTAAAGCCATATTTATTCTGATATTTAACTACAAGAACATCAGATATGAATATGGCCATACAAGCACCATAATTCAACATGAAACTTTAGTGGAATTTGCCCGAACTGTTGTGTCTCACGAGCAGTTACATTCCAATTTGCTGTACAGAGTCACTTGTCTAAGTTGTCAGTCTCTGTCCAGAGACATTTTAGAATCCTAGCATGTGTGTCTCCTGGGGTACACCAGAAAGCAATGTTGGTGTCCAAGTTTAACTTTTGACCTGATTTCCTGAAATATTTGTCCAGACCTTTTATATCTTAAATGAACTGGTAGATGTTTGATATGCATAGAAAACTAGCATCACAATTGTAAACAAAATGCAGTTCCTGATTAATTGAAAAACATGCCATTAACAGACTCGCTTCATATTTTTGTTTAATAATATTAGATTAATACATTTACTAAATAAACAAGCTGACCTTTCAAGCAGTGCAATAAAACATAGCAAAACTCCAGACTGATACCCATTGTAATATGTGAATTTAAGTATTTGACCCACTCTTTTTTTTTTAAATATAATGTCTTTCAGATTTCTGCTTTTCTGACACTGTTACAAATTTTTACCAGTGGCTTTAAGCTGTATTTTTCTCTCCTTTAAGACATTTGTGAAGCAACCTAGATGGGAAGGAAGAATACATCCACAAAATTCTTCTTTAAAAAAAATCCTTTAACTCTTAGGCTGCTGCTGTTTTTTCCCCACTTTGCCAATTGAAGAAACACAGTGGGAGACTGCCTACAAGTGTTCATGGCTGCCTGAGGGTTATTATAGAAGAGAACCATTTCTTGAGATACTTATCAGTTAAGTTTAGAAGCAGCAAGAAAAGCTTAGAGTTGATCACTTCTGCCTCACTACTAGATGTCACTGCCTGTGGCTACTGTAGAAATATTCAAGGGTGCTGTAACTCTGCAAACCAAAAAAGGCAAATGACATTGAAGATACCCTTAATCCTTGGCCTTATATAAACTAATCTATTGGGGGGGGGGGGAGGTGTGTGTGTGTGTGTAAAAAGATTTATTCTTTCATCACCTATTTAGTTGAGTGGGTGCCATGTTCTCTCTACAGTATATCTGATCATATAATAATGCAAGCAGATTGTTATACTTAACATATAAAAGTTCTTATCTTGCCCTTTAATAACTTCTTGCTTTTTTAAAAAAATCTGAGCTTCTCATCAAAGGCTTGAGCATATGAGAAATCTCTGGCAATTTCAATTTGTTTTCTTAGCATGGGTATTAGTGATATAAGCCTCCTTGTCTTGCTTGCGGTGTTCTGGGAAGCCATGCTTTTAATCATGCTGCTCATCGCTGTGGGATTGTTGCTCAGCACCATTGAGAATGCACCTAGCATTTTATACTTTAGTTCCAAATTTAAAATTGATTTATTTTAATAGTTTCAAAACACGTTGAATAGGCTCCCCCCCCCCCCCCTTGCCTTTGTGCATAGTGCTTTGAGACACTTGAGTTTAAAATATAGGTGGTTGCTCATGTAGAGGGACATCACTGTTGAAGAATGTGTTCAGGAATCCAAGGTGCAGCTTTGTCAAAAGCCAAAGAAGGCAGTGCCAACATCCTGCTTTTTAAACTGCAGGGCAGCCATCGTCCCAAACTCAGGACAATTTTATATAAAATGACAGAAAATAAAAGGCAACTTCAATTTCTTTTTGCAGTCATACAACTTAAAATACAGTATGAGTCTCTACTGATAATGGACCAAATTCATCCCTGTTACACCAGGAATTAATTTGGTCCCAGTGTTCATATTTTAATTATGTATTTACCACCTTAAAAAAAAGAAGCAGTAACTCGATCACAGGATAGAAGCATCCTTGTGATAAGGATGTCATGTGCATGAATATATGCTATGCAAGAATCCATTGTTTGAAAGACATTTTAGAATTATTTTGTATATGAGCTTTACGATTTATTCGCTGCAGAATAAATGGCAGTGTATCTCTTATATAACATATTCTGTTGCTCTGTATTGTCTATATTAATATGAAGTCTAAGATAACATTTAAATCAGTGGTTTCATAAACTCAGATTTACATTGCACTTGAAAACACCGTCTTAATGCAAATGTATTCATCCATTTCTTCTGCTTTAGTCCACAGGACATCTAGTGGTAGACTGTGCAATAACACCAACTGAGTAAGGCTGGGAGTTTGATTCTGCACCTTGTCACTTGCACCTGTATAAAATGCTACCACCAGTATGGCTACAGAATTTGGTTTTGATAGCATTTTGTACCTCCTTTGCACAGGAACAAACAACTACACCCAGTGTAGACTCATGCCCACGCTATTTAGAAAGACACCTATTCAATCATCAGACACACAAAACCTAGTAAAAACACCTGGAAATTTTGAATGCAGCCCGGTTATAAAAAATGCAAACAGAAGACCTGTTCTGTTGGGCTGCTGACAGCTTCCTTTGAAATTACTGGAAGCTGAGGGTGGTCAGCATTTTGCAGGACTGAGCTCTTAATAGGATTAAAATGTAGGGTACATTTGAAATAATAAACATATTTATATGATGTAAAAGGAAACCCATGAGCTGATTTAAACTTAAAAGTATATATTTTCTTTAGGAAGATTTTTTTTTATTCAACTATTTTACAGGGAATATTATGGAAAATTTGTATTGTTGTGAATCTAGGTGGGCAGCCCAGTACAATACCATAAAATTGTAACTGGAGTGTTATAACAAAATCTTTAACTGCTTAATCTAGGTATTTCTTTAAAAAATGTGCTATAACACTAGACAGAACTGTTTCCAGTATTTACTGGCATTTTCCTAGTGGAAATAATATACATGTAGGGCTTTATCCTGCATTTTTGTTTGTTTGTTTCCAAAATTTCTGGTGAAGTCAATGAGCTTTGGGTGCACAAGGAATCAAGGATCAGCCTTGTGATTATAAAACAGCAAACTGATGCAGACAACATTCTGCTTTTCTTAAAGTTTAGTGCTCAGAAAAACACCTGGTTATCAGAATGGATTTAAGTGATCACATTCTTTTCACTGATTTGATTTTAATGCAATATCTGAAGTAATTACAGACAAGTCCTCTGATATGGCCATTAGCAGGTTAATTAGGTAATAATGAGTGAGATGCCATAGGTTATCATAGACTTAGCACAATAGGACTTGTTTCAGCATGAAACAAAGTTGAGTGTTAAGATGTAATCTCTATGTGCTAGAATACATATGCACACCTTCTTAATTATTGCTAAAAGAACCTGTCTTTCACCAGATGAACAAACAGATCATTCAGAAATAGATTATGTTCTGTAGGTGTCTATACAAATTAGCTTCATAAAACCTGCACAAAGCACATGAAAATTGTAAGTGTCCAATCCTGTGTGAGCTGCTGAGCATCAATTCCTACTGTCCTCCCCAGGAGGTGGCGGTGGTAAGCACCTTGCAGGATTGGACCCGAGGAGCATAATTCCCTGAAGTAAATGATTAATTTAGTGACTCAGACCATTCACTAAATATTTTGAACAAAATTATTTAAAGTAGTGTTTAAAGGAAATATTTTCATCAGAGAGAAATATAAAAATTATCTCACGATGTGTGGAAAATGCTGTAGTTGGAGTATTTTTCTTTATAAATTGTCCCTATAGTGATGAGAAGCCATATTGCCTCACCACCTGGGGTGAAACTCAGAGCAGATGGCCAGAGGAAACTCTGAAATCACCTTGTAGAGTTCTCAGGAAGTGGTTTCATCAGGAAGAGAGATATGAAGGTCATGGAGGAGGTAAGGGTATGGCGTCAGAATCTGCAGCTCTATGGGGAAAGGATGCACTAATCCTGCTCCTCTGTGCAGCTGCCTGACCTCCCTTTCCTTTTAGCTATAGGGATCACTCAGGAACCATGCTCCTAAGAGCTCTTCTATTGCTGTTACCAGATCACCTCCCACCCCCATCTCTATGAAGGTGTAAAGGACATAATTGACTTTCGCACAGGTGTCCATTCTTCCAATTCCAGCATGACCCGCAGTGAGGATGGAGAGGCTTCTGAAAGCTCTGTGGGGGGGAGGCATGCAGAAGATGGGAACCCTTTCACCATTGGTTCAGACTACACTATGTCTGCTCACTTGTTTCTTGCCACAGTGCACACTGGAACTGAAACTAGGAAGGACTAGTCAGTCTGCAAGAGCTTGTTTCTGTAGGACCATCATCACAAAGCTACCCGTGTTATGAGTCGGTATGGCTGGATGCAGATCATGGGCGTCAGATATATTGATGAAACATTCATGGGGTTTGAGTCATAACTGGTGATCATGTCCTCTTCTACAAATATATGTTTCGCTACTGACCCTCTCCTTATCCCTTTGCCCTGATCACATGGCATTTTAAGTCTACCTCCATGTTGCTTCTCCAGGTCTGTATCAACGAAATACCATCCGTTGAGCTATTGAGCCTTTCATGCACATGATTTGGGTTCATGAGAGGACCCCATGGTAGAACCCCAAAGTTTTTTCTCCAGAACTATCACAGTGAGGAGGCTACATTTAGACCTGGTTGGAAGATTTTTGCCAAAATGTTAGCAGAAAATGCTGGTTCTTTGTTTAAACCAAAATATTTTGTGGAGACATATTTCAACATTTTCAAATGCAAAGGTTTTGGAGGAAGATCTGGATCAAAACCTGACTTTTTTGATCTAAAAGCAGACATTCTGACAAGCTTCCATTTCATGAAAACTTTGAAAAGGTTTATTTCTCATTCTGATTGAGAACAAAAACAAATTTCAAAACATTTGAAAGACTTGGCAAACCAGAGCTCTCTAATCAGGAGCAGATTGACCATGAAACAAAGCATGTGGTGGCACGGGGCCCCCAGTGACAGGGACCCCCCAAAATGCAGAACAAATCTCATCTGACAACCTGTCCCCAAGTCCCGGCCAGCGGCGCAGCAGGGCTTAGGCAGGCAGGCTGGCCAGTGGCCCCACACTGCTCCCAGAAGTAATCATAGTTACACCTATATGAAGCCAGGTGCATCCATTTACTATATCATTACTAACAATAAGCACCTTGGAACTTAATCACATAGGAGATGCATGTTCCCCGCAGGAGTGTTTTGTTTATCTCATAGGCTTTTATGTGGCTAAATCTGCTCAATATATTAATTAATATAAACCTCAAAGCTGATCTGGCAGTGTTCATCGACCTAAAGCAGCTCAATGTTCAAGTACCTTCTCTTAAAATACATTGTTCCATTTCTACTATGTAACACAACCAAAGGGATTTTATAATTCCTCCCCTGCATACTGTCTCCACTATATCTGTGCCTTTGACAAAAAGAACCAAAAGACACAGAACCAAACTTACAAGGGGGGCGTCAACTTGGCAATCTAAGATTGAGCCTTTAATTTGGCATTCACTAACTCTTTTGTTGATAATTCCACTTTGTTCAGATTCATGGATATCAGAATGTCGTTGGGTATGAATTAAAATTCAGATAAGCATTTTGTTAAATGTCTAATTTATATTTGAATATCTTCATGACTAGAATTACAGCTGCTGTGAGATTCTACTAGGATACAGATCAGCAAACAAATTAATATCTTCCAAACAAAAGACTGGGAGGGCTAGATTTGCAAAACAAAAACCAACCAACCCCCTCCCCCAATAAACAATGCACATTTTTGAGTGGGTCTGGCTGACATGCAGTCAGACTCGGGTTCATGCACACATACTTTTCTGTATGTATGCACAGACTTTTGAACATTGGACTTTGGATGTCCATTTATCTTTTAGCCTGTCTAAGCATAATGTAATCACAGTTCCAGTTGAATATAATGGTTTGAAATATTTTGGGTAAAAGCCAGTCTGAGGCCTAATTTACTTGTGTAGAGAGAGGCTGAGGAGATTAGATTAGAATTCAGGTTTAAGGCCAAATCAAGGCTAAGTTGATGGCAAAATCTCTCAAGGCTTTCTCATGCTATCTCAGCCCACAATGGTGGAAATTTCATCAGGCTCACTGCTCTCAGGAAATGCCCATTAGGAATGTTGGAAACATCTCATGAACAGCAAAATTTTGACCCCATTCAAACTGCAACCAGAAAACGGGTCCTCTTCGTCCTTGATCTGACTTTGGTACAAAGCCTGTTGTGCTAGAAAATCTGCCACATTGGAGAAATTACAGTGGCTCAAAGGTGCCAGGTTTTCAGCAGGCAGCCCATGAAACGTACAAGCTGGGCAGGGAGGAGGATGGATAGGGATGTTATCATTTTTATCTCCTCAGAAGCTTACAGAGCCCCAGGCAGAACTTAAAGCTGCCTTCTTCTGGCAGAAAGCCTATGGGAAGAGGGCAGCAGTGGAAATACCATCTTCTCTCCTTCAGGGGCAAATCATCCTGTGGTGCAATGGGTCAGGCTGAGACGGGGGAGATGAAATTTACACTTATCTTCTGCATAGGGAAATATGGCTTTCCATCTTTATCAGTCTTTACTCAAACCTAAAACTCACTAACCCTATTATACTTACTGATTGAATAGATAGAGGTGTAAAATTAGTTGACAACATAGAATTCATTTGGTAACTGAAAATGATTGGGGAGGATTGTGAAAATATCTAAGGAAAACTTAATAAAAATAGGTGATGGGGAAATATGATGGCAGATGAAATTCAGTCTATTCTGGCATGCTATAAAGAAGATTTCAAAATATTTATACACAGCAGTAGGTTTATAAAATAACCATAATAATGATTCAGAAAGAAAAGTGAATAGTGAATTAATTAAATACCTATCTCTTAGCTAGCTCTTCTCATTCATAGATCTCAAAGAGCATCACAGAAGATCAGTATTCCCATTTTACAATGGGTAAACTGAGGCACTGTGCTACTAAATTGGGGAATGTTGCAAGTGTAGGGCCAAATCCTGAGGCCCTAAATCAATTTTTACTGAGGTAGGTTCTTTTCACTAGACAGAAATCTGTCTTAGCAAGGACCTCAGGACATGGCCAACAGTGAAGACAGAAAAAAACCAACACAGCAAGGAGACAGGACAGAATTAATAAGTATATGATTTTGCACTTTACATATGAAAAATGCTTTACAAATATTAAATACACAGTCCTGTGAAATTGTTGGTATTATCCCTCTTATAGACAGGGAAATTGAGACACAAGAAAATCACTTAAATAACTTGCCCCAGACCCCACACACCAGCTCAGTGGGAGAACCAGGATTAGACAACTCATTTGTCTAGAGACTACATTGCCCACTTTGTAACAAAAATAACACAAAAGGACTGCAAGGATAGAAATATGGGAAGGAAGTTGAACAACAAAATGAGATTGAATATGGAAAATTACAAGCTAAAAACACAATGGCAGGCCCGTACATTCAAAGCAATGCTAATAGATCAGAGCTAGGGGTAATGGAGGACACGAAGTTAGACATGAGTTTGCTTTACTAGAGTAGAGTACAGGGAGGAAGTGAAAGTGCTTTGATCTGCATATGCTGAGGCATAACATAGACGAGGGAAATGACAATCCTGCTATATAATCTTTTATAAGGTACTGGTGAGATGGCCCCGGAATATATATTTCCATTCACATATTTATGGAGAGTGGAAAGACTATAGTACCATATAATAGAGCTGCTCAAATATTTGAACCAAAAAATTCAACAAATACAGTCACTTCCTTTGTTTTTGAATTACTCATGAACCAATAACCATGAATCCCACCCCCACTTCTTCTCCCCAGTATCTCACTTTAGATCCTTCCCCCCCCGCAAAAATTCCCTCCCAGATATTTTATTTTCATATCCCCGGCACCCCCCCCCCCAAATTACTTCATTTATACCTTCCCCAGGCATTTCATTGAACCCCCTCCCTACTTCTCCTGAAAGTATTTCATTCACTCCTCCACACTCCCCTTTCAGGAATTTCCTTTTATACTCCCAACATATTTTACATTGTAGCTACATATTTTCAAACATCAAAGTTTCATTATTATCATCATTCTGAAAAACCCCAGTCCTGGACCAGGACCCCCTTGTGCTAGGTTTTGTACAAACACAGACCAAAAAGTCAGTCCTTGCTCCAAACGGCTTACAATGTCAGCAGTAACTTATTTGTAGGCTTTTATATGGAACCCATCACTGTGACATTGAAGGACTGGATAAAGTAATGAATTTATCATTTTATCACCCCTGTATGATCTTAGTTTAGTCACCTAACCTCTGTCTCCCGGTCCAGTGCCCTGTCCACTAGACTATGTTGAGACAAAAGAGAGGCAGACCTCAATGGGGCACTCTGCAGGCATTAGGGTCTGCATGTTTCGGTTGTAGGATTAGAGCTATATAGTACTGTAGAATCTGAACGCTTGCTCTACAAACTTCCCATTCAAACATACTGCTAGCCTGTCTCCCTGTTTATTGACCCCAGTTATGGGTCTGATCCAAAGCCCATTGAAGCCAATGGGAGTCTTCCACTGACTACAATAGGCTTTGGATCAGCCCCTATATGATTGCCCCTTCCCCCACCCTCTCTGTGTTGCCAAAGCAGTTCAGATTCTCAGGATGCTACTATATTTATTTTAAAAAAAAAAACCTAAGAAGAAACTTGAAGAATTTGTTTACTGTTCTTCTTTTAAAAAAAACTTCCATGGTGAATGGAAAAGATTCAGAAGACGTCTGTTTACCAATTTCCTACTGGTAACAGCACCTCAGCTGCAATAACTAAATCACCTTCGCATTCTTCTCTGTGAAGCCATTAAGCCTAGAAACATGCTGTTTTTGGCAATGCAGAAATCAAAGTGGTAGCACAGCAGAGAAGATCTGTGTTAAAGAACAAAAATCCACAGGCTGCTTCAAATATCAACAAGGAACCCTGAAATTTTCTATCAATTTCTTTTCATGGCCTTGTGACATTTTCAACTTAAAACTATATTGCTTAACATCAAGGCACTTTGAGAGAGCTTCAGTTGGAAAAGGTAATTTTTGAGTGAGATTCAGCAGAAAAAGGTAATTTTTCAGAGAGGTTCACTGGAAAAAGGTAATTTCAGAACCAATTGCAGCATTCTTTTGCTGTTATTTTGTCTCTTTTCTAAGTAGCCCTAATGTCATTCATGGGCACACTATGTCAATACATCAGTACTGGGTAAGTCATTTGTGCAAAGTAAGTTTACAGAAACTGTAGCTTTAGGCTATGTTATTCCAGGACTGTGAAGATCAAACAATGCAATTTCACTTGGAAGTTTCATCAATTTTGCATCAATGTTGATGCTAGACCAGGAGAACCGCGCACTGAATCATAATTTCATACTACTAAAATTTTGTTTTTGATGGAGAATCTAATTCCATATGATGATGCATTGTGAAGTAATACTGCATATCAGTAATGTAGTTCTGCCAGAGCCAGGCTACTTTGCTGCAAATTGACGTGAAAGCAGAGAGAAGTTTAATAGCTGATCTAAACTACATCAATTGATACTGTTTTGAGATACTAACGGCAAAATAACCAGTTTTAGAGTGCATGTTATTATATATTATTTGTACAAGTGGAAGAACAAGAACCATAAAAAGCCTAGACCTTTCATCTGCTTATTTCTGAGAGCTTTAGAAAGGGAATAATGTATTTTAGCTTTAATGGCTTGAAATAAAGTATCTGAAAATTATCAGGCTTCTTATATGGGTATCCTTTAATTGTTGTTCTACAGAGAAAATGAAATAACTCCTGCAATGCAAGAAGTGAAAGTTGAGGCATTTAAAAAGAAACATTTAAAATCCTCTTATTTTAAAGTAAAATAGCAAGAATTATAGTCTAACAGTTTATTCCACCCTTTAAATTACACTTCCTTTATATCAAATGAATAGCAACAGATTTTCTTTCATTTTTACTTTCTTTAATACAGCTTTTTATTTAAAAAGCCTTATAACACATCAGTTCAAGTTCATATGTTATCTAACTAGGGAGCCCGGTATGAGCCTATTCAGAGAAGTATGTTCTCAGTTTAATGTGTGCATTAGGCAATGGGTTGAGGTGCTCCACTCCAGACACGCAAGTGCTGCCTCTGTATCAAGGTAGGTTGCAATAAAAACAAGCTGATCATGAGTTCATGAAAAGCCTAATTCATTCTATCTTAATAAAGTACATAGCATCCCAGCAGCTGCTTGTCCCTAACAATCAGTCCAAGTTACATTTATAACTTAAGAAATACAAATATGAGGTAGGGTTAAATCCTGCAAAAACGTGCATGGGTAACTTGACTCACCTGCATAGTTATATATGCATAGGTAAAGTTACTCTTCAGGATTGTCAGCCCTCTGCTCAGAGGTCTAACATCTATTAGAAATCACTGATTATATAAAATCTATAACTCATGTTTATATACACATCTCTGCAAGTGATAATCATTTCCTTTAAGCATGCAAATCAATGCTTCATCCCAGTGGAGGCTGTCAAGCCATACTATGGTAGTATTTTTAAACCATTTTTGGAATTTCATTCTAGCTAAGGGCCATATTCATGAAAAAGTTATATAGCATTTACAGTTGTGTGGGGGGGGTTTTTTGCTTGCACGCTACTCAGAAAACACGTGGATGAACTTTTAAAAGTAAAGTACACACTTTTCCAATCCATTAAACTTCTTTTTCCCGTGAGCACAAGTAGCTACCTTTCTGCTATGCTCCCAGGAATAAACCAGGCATAAAAGGGGCAGGAGTCAGCTACAAAAATCCATTCCCATTTCCAAATACACAACTATAGTATGTTAATGAAATATAAACCTTCTGAAAGAGACTAGTGGTTGATTGAGCTGGGGTGGGACCTGGTGTACTTTGGGCATTTACTGTATTTTAGTACAATCAACTATTGTTTCATTACCATTTAGTGAAAAATGATCACTGCCCAGAGGACTAAACACCATCATATCACAAACGTGTGTTACTGAAGTACAGCACATCTTTATAAAGAAATACAAGAGCCCAACCTTACCCAGAGCGGCCATGTTGACTTCAGCAAGAATGTTCATGTGAGTAAGGGCAGCAGGATTGCGCCCAAACTTGTTATTACATTTACCAGTTACATTTTTCTCTCAGGGTTTATAATTTTTTTTCTGCTAAGCAGTTACAATCTGTCCAGTTCTTAATACTTGATCCTTCACTCCTCATTCTCCTGAGCAGTCCTTACCCACAATAAAAGTGATGACTTGAAGTCAATGGAGTTACATTGGAGTTAATAATTACTCACGTGAGTTAGGACTATTCAAATGAAAATGTGCTGGGCCCTTATTTTTCAACTACTATTTTATTCCACAATTTGTCATGCACTTTTCCTGAGATTTTTAATAGTGAACAAATTTACCAGGACAGAAGAAATATGGATGACCAACAGAAAAGAATCAAACTAATAATTTCAAGGTGGAATTTGAAAATCTGTGGGTGCCTCCTAAGTACTTTACAAATGTTCTATAAGTCTCAATAAAAAAAGGTTTAAACAAGAGCATCTTTATTTCTAGTTTAAAAAAAATAGAAAGAAAATGCTTACTGTTGCCTTTAAAAATGTGGAGATTCTGGTTAGAAGACAATTTCACTGCAAGATACCTATTGGGTGGTCTGAGGTACAGGCTGCCTGAGGAGGGGCAAAAAAATACACCCCAAAAGTAATTTGATGTAATTGCCTTTTTGCAAGGTGCTGAGCATCTATTATGCTTAGCAGTGCACCTCCTCAGCCTCACCTCAAATGCCTAGTGAAGTCAATGAGAGAGGTAGGTGCTCAGCACATTGTAGAGAGACTTAGCAGCTCCCAGGAGCCAGACAGAGGAGATCTAATGATTAGAGCCCTGCAAATCTGTGGATAACCGCTTTATATCCACGGACCATGTTTGTGGATTGCAGATTAGCTGGAGATACAAGTTTTGTATCTGCGCAGGGCTCTACTAATTATTAGGGCCCTCACCTAGGACGTGGGAGACTTGCTCTGTCACATACTTCCTATATGACCTTGGGCAAGTCACTTAGCCAGTTTGTGCCTACATTTCCTAACTATAAAATAGGGATAATAGCATTGCCCTACCTCCCAGAGATGTTATAGAGATAAATACATTAAAGATTGTGAGTCAGTTTGAGATCTACTGAGGAAAAGCAACTATACAGCTGGTGTAAATTATTCTTGAATTTAGCTAAACTGAATTAAGGCCAATTCTGAATGAGAGGCATCCACCCAGGGGTTTAATGCAGTTTAACTAATCCACTTTTTATTTACACCTTTAGTTAAATTTGAATTAACTTCCCTGAGTAGATAAGGCCATAGTTACCTCCCTCAGTGACATGCAAAAACATTGGAATCATGGATTTCAGTGTGGATTTATGTCACTCTTACTGATAACTGAATGCAACTCATTGTTACTGAAAAGCTTTGAAAGAAAGGAAACATTGAATATGTTAACTGGTGAAGTGATGTCATTTCTATAGCCACGTACCATTTCAAAATGATGAGGAGTGGTGCTTTGGTGAATAATACTTGTGGGAATTTTGAGACTGTGTAGTTGGATTCTGGCAGAGGGGTGGGACCATGGGTTTCCTTTTAAGATGGCTTTGCAACCTGCTATATAATGACATATTATTCTGCTAAACAGCCAAGCCCAGGAATTTTTATTATGACATAATGGAAGTATACCCAAGGATTTTCAGTTAGGAGAAACTTATTTTAAAATGTTATACATATGCAAGGGTTTTATCCAACACCTGATAGTTTGGGTGCCTATATTTCCAATTGTTTCCACTATCTCTGCCCTCATCCCTTTCTGCTTATAACATAATATCCCTAATGACATAGTGTTTAATTACCTAGCAATGTAGACCTAGCATCTGGATTTTAGAAAGTCATAAAAACAGGGTAACATTGAAACAGGAAAGGTCTATGAATATTATATACATCAGCTCACCCTGACACCTTCTATTGCTCTGCTCCCCAAAAGTAGCCTGGAGAGCTAGATGTATATGGACATTCTTTACCTAAATAGCTGCCCAGAGGTACCAGATTATTAACTTTCAGTAATAAAATTACCACAGCCACTTATGTCTCCCGCAAGGTCAGATGTTAGCTACCTGAATGGATAACCCTAAAAATGACTGCCTGAGGTTGCACCATCTTGTGATCAGCATTCAGCACCACTGCCAAGGAATACAGGAAAAATAGACAGCCACATGAGAAGAGGAGATAAAAAGAAAGCAGCAAGCCGAAAATAAAATGCCTTAAGTCTGTGCTGCAGCCTCTCACTAATCGATCATCCCCCCAATGCTCTCTAAGGCAAGCAACTAGCACGTGGCGTGTGCTGCAGATAGATCAGCAATGGCACAAATACGTGGGCACATATCTGACAAGTATGGATAATGAAAACGGAGAGAAGTCCTGCAGGTCTTTCACCAAAAGAAAAGGAACATTGCTCGGGTAGCACTAAGTAACCTGCCTCCACGACGTTCTCAAACCTCATGAAAGGGACCCTTGCACACTCTTCCTTTACTTCAGCATAAGAAGTTGAGATATTCTGTAAGTTTAGAACTAGAGAGGCACAACTGTGACTCTAAGCATTCCCCTTCTATTTGACCCTCAGTTCTATTGATCTTAGCATCTAAATAGCTCATTCCATTGAGAAGAGGGGAGAAGCAATGTGTGCTCTTGAGGTGTTCAGTGCTATGACTGGCTGCCAACTTGAGAAAAATCACTTGAGAAAAAGTTCCTCTCTAGAAGTTGTTCCTTTTGTGGCCACTGGGCAGTGGTGGTACTAAGCAGCAGAAGCAAAGGGAATGTTGGTATTGCAGTGAGTGGTGGTGCTTTGCTCTATTAACTCAGGCTTTCTTGATAAAACAAATGATCTACAGGGCTTATTAGTAATAATACGTAGCTCTTGTATAGTTGCTTTTCCTCAGTAGATCTCAAAATTGTATATGTATAGTTGGGATTATGTTTTCCAGTATGCATTACTTTGCATTTATTAACATTGAATTTCATATGCCATTTTGTTGCCCAGTCACCCAGTTTTGTGAGATTCCTTTGTAACTCTATGCAATCTGCTTTGGATTTAACTAGCTTCAGTAATTGTGTACCTTATGCAAACTTTACCACCTCACTGTTTACCCCTTTTTCTAGATCATTTATGAATATGTTGAACAGCACTGGTCCCAGTACAGACCCCTGGGGGACACCACTATTTACCTCTCTCCATTCTGAAAACTGACCTTTTATTCCTACCCTTTGTTTCCTGTCTTATAACCATTTACTGATCCATGAGAGGACCTTCCCTTCCCTCTTATCCCATGACTGCTTTGTTTGCTTGAGAGCCTTTGGTGAGGGACCTTGTCAAAGGCTTTCTGAACTATATGTTCTTATGTGTTTGAGAATTGGCTAGTAAAATAAAGGTCCCTTAGGTACTGGTGGCGGAACCCTTAGGTACTACATAATTATAACAACGGTTGTGTTCAGATTTTTTTTTTTAATCCCTAGAATGCACCATAGATTTCATGGCAATTTCTGGAAAAAAACATCTGGAGTGGTTAATTTAGCAATCTGTCTTTTTCAGTTTCAGTGATCCCACTAATCATGTTAAGTATGCCCAGTTTCAGTGTAGTTCCTTCGGTCTAATCCTGGCCGGTCATCAGATGCATCCCAATTATCTTATCTAGCTAGCTAGCTATCTACCCTTTAACACAAACTAACTTTACCAAGTAGTTGTTCAAAAGTTTTAATGGCATTTTCCTCAAAATACTACCTGATACATTCAAATTTACCAGTTTTCCACTTTCATTTATTGGTCTAGATATGGCAAAGGTTGTGGATAAGTCATTATACCTAGCAACTGTTGACAGATGACACAGGTATCTGATCAAAAGAACATACAGAGAAGCAGTATGAGGACTGGGATGTTACAATATGACTTTATGTTCAAGACAAAGACTAAAAATTAACAAGTTTGCCCTTTTCCAATACAACTGCAATGGATCATGCCAATATAAGGAATTACATTGTGTCACTCCAAAAATGGAGAAAATTCAGATAATTCAATTTAACTCCAGAATTTTCTGTGAAAAACAGGATTATTTTAAAACAAATGAAAACCAATTTATTTGGCAAGAAACCCAAAATATCTCTAACGAGTTTTAGAATTAAAAGAATAGTGAGTCATTTTCTGGCTGTGATCATAGTGATGGGGCTCCCATTGTAGAGATCAGGAGACCCAGTCCTGTATTTTCAGTCAGTATATGGCCCAATATTTTTGTTTTTAGATTTCCATGGAGAATACATTCAACTCCATTGAACAGCAGTATGTCAGTACGCACTAGGGAACTTTTGGTGAGCATCAGCAGGGTCCACATGGACAATTAGTGTACAACACACCGGAGTACTGTAGATTTACCTCCCAGCTTGCCATGTACTAAGGCTATGTCTACACTGCTCCACAATTCAGACTACAGGGGATGTGAAATGCAATAGCATGCTGTGCTGTAACTCCCCCTTGTGGACACTATTGGTGCAAACTAAAAGGTACTTGGTTCACATTAACTTAATTCGGTTTGAGAGAGGACTACATTAGCAGCGTCCACAAAGGAGAGTTGCAGCACTCCACATTAGTGTGCACTGCAGTTCACACCCTGTAGTCTGAAATGTGGGGCCATGTAGAGAAACCCTAAGTCTCTGTATAGACATGCCCTCATTTTCCTGTCAAAGTATTGAGGGTCAGACTCTGATGCCCTTACTCATGTTGAGTAGAGCCTTACTTTATGAGTAGTCCTACCTCAAAAGGACCTAGCTCTTAGCAAACTCCAATATTAAGTAGGCCAAGACTTTCAAAAGTGTCTAGTGATTTTTGGATTCTCAAATTGACATATCATAGAATCATAGAATATCAGGAAGGGACCTCAGGAGGTCATCTAGTCCAACCCCCTGCTCAAAGCAGGACCAATTCCCAACTAAATCGTCCCAGCCAGGGCTTTGTCAAGCCTGACCTTAAAAACCTCTGAGGAAGGAGATTCCACCACCTCCCTAGGCAACCCATTCCAGTGCTTCACCACCCTCCTAGTGAAAAAGTTTTTCCTAATATCCAACCTAAACCTCCCCAACTGCAACTTGAGACCATTACTCCTTGTTCTGTCATCAGGTACCACTGAGAACAGTCTAGATCCATCCTCTTTGGAACCCCCTTTCAGGTAGTTGAAAGCAGCTATCAAATCCCCCCTCATTCTTCTCTTCTGCAGACTAAACAATCCCAGTTCCCTCAGCCTCTCCTCATAAGTCATGTGCTCCAGCCCCCTAATCATTTTTGTTGCCCTCCGCTGGACTCTTTCCAATTTTTCCACATCCTACTTGTAATGTGGGGCCCAAAACTGGACACAGTACTCCAGATGAGGCCTCACCAATGTCGAATAGAGGGGAATGATCACGTCCCTCGATCTGCTGGCAATGCCCCTACTTATACAGCCCAAAATGCCATTAGCCTTCTTGGCAACAAGGGCACACTGTTGACTCATATCCAGCTTCTCGTCCACCGTAACCCCTAGGTCCTTTTCTGCAGAACTGCTGCTTAGCCACTCGGTCCCTAGTCTGTAACAGTGCATGGGATTCTTCCGTCCTAAGTGCAGGACTCTGCACTTGTCCTTGTTGAACCTCATCAGGTTTCTTTTGGCCCAATCGTCTAATTTGTCTAGGTCCCTCTGTAGCCTATCCCTACCCTCCAGCGTATCTACCACTTCTCCCAGTTTAGTGTCATATGCAAACTTGCTGAGGGTGCAATCCACGCCATCCTCCAGATCATTAATGAAGATATTGAACAAAACCGGCCCCAGGTCCGACCCTTGGGGCACTCCAGCTGCCAACTAAACATGGAGCCATTGATCACTACCCGTTGAGCCTGATGATCTATCCAGCTTTCTATCCACCTTATAGTCCATTCATCCAGCCCATGCTTCTTTAACTTGCTGGCAAGAATACTGTGGGAGACTGTATCAATAGCTTTGCTAAAGTCAAGGAATAACACATCCACTGCTTTCCCCTCATCCACAGAGTCAGTTATCTCCTCATAGAAGGCAATTAGGTTAGTCAGGCATGACTTGCCCTTGGTGAATCCATGCTGACTGTTCCTGATCACTTTCCTCTCCTTTAAGTGCTTCAGAATCGATTCCTTGAGGACCTGCTCCATGATTTTTCCAGGGACTGAGGTGAGGCTAATTGGCCTGTAGTTCCCCAGATCCTCCTTCTTCCCTTTTTTAAAGATGGGCACTACATTAGCTTTTTTCCAGTCATCCGGGACCTCCCCCGATCGCCATGAGTTTTCAAAGATAATGGCCAATGGCTCTGCAATCACATCCGCCAACTCCTTTAGCACCCTCGGATGCAGCGCATCCGGCCCCATGGACTTGTGCTCGTCCAGTTTTTCTAAATAGTCCCGAACCACTTCTTTCTCCACAGAAGGCTGGTCACCTTCTCCCCATACTGTGCTGCCCAGTGCAGCAGTCTGGGAGCTGACCTTGTTCATGAAGACAGAGGCAAAAAAAGCATTGAGTACATTAGCTTTTTCCACATCCTCTCTCACTAGGTTGCCTCCCTCATTCAGTAAGGGGCCCACACTTTCCTTGACTTTCTTCTTGTTGCTAACATACCTGAAGAAACCCTTCTTGTTACTCTTAACATCTCTTGCTAGCTGCAACTCCAAGTGTGATTTGGCCTTCCTGATTTCACTCCTGCATGCCTGAGCAATATTTTGATACTCCTTCCTGGTCATTTGTCCAATCTTCCACTTCTTGTAAGCTTCTTTTTTGCGTATCTTAGAGAGTCTGGATTTTCAGAAAGTGATAAGTACCCACCATCTGAAAATCAGACCCCTATGGTGTCCTAAAATGGGCACCCAAAAATGGAGACACCTGAAATCACTAGTCAGTCACTTTTGAAAATCAGGACGGTAAATCTTAAATATAGGGCAGAACTGTGGCAGATCACTTTTCAGGAAAAACTAATTTGTTTTCCTTCATGGAGTGTGAGGTGTGTGAGAGAAAACTGGAAAAGGAGAATGGTGTTTTTCATCTCTAGGTCACTGGATGAAATGTGGTCCAAGATGCTAGTGAATGAAAGTTATTTCCCACTAGTCACATGAAATAAATTGATGGCCTTTGTCCAGGTTCATATGAACAGTTGACCATACCACTCAAATTGCCATACTTGTCACAAATGGGTAGCAAATCTGTTTACGGTCAGCAAATAAAGCCAAAGATTGAATAAGTATGGACACTGACCTCTTACTGGAGAAGTGGTCTCTTCCAGTTACACTGGAGGCAGAGTGGGGCACTTTCACAGCTGCTACCAATTCAGTGGTTGTCCCGGGTCCATTGTTAAAGAGAAGAGGACTGTCAATCCAGCACCTTTCCCAAGAACTAACTTCACTTAATGAAAAAACTGCCAAAGCACAAAATATCCTCTGTTTTTGTCATCGTGCGCAGACTAGAGTTTGGCAACCTGGTTTAGAAAGAGTTTCCTGTGGATTATGCTTCCCATGAAATGCATATTCTATTAACATTTATGTTTATAATTATCCTGTACTTTTATATAGGTTCAGTTGAACAGAGGCAAAACATGGCACTTTTCTCACAGATCCGAGCAGCTGATGGGCAAAGGTTAATTTGTCAGTACATGGACACATTAGCTTGTCACATCTGCTATTAATTGCAAACAGATATATTAGTCTAATTAAACATTGCAAGGAACTGACCTAAATTGTTCAATGGTCTGTTGCTACATATATTCTGCTATTAACACACTTCATGTTTCATGTTTAGCTTTTGTATACTGATGAGAAGTAGCATTCTTAATTGTAAAGCTAGCTATGCTTCTTGCAGTCACCACTTACTGCTGGTACTTTTAATGTGCTCCAAATGTAAAAATAAAACACATGTGACACAGCCATGTGAATTTTCTGTCAAATCGCAGCCATTCCTTCTCTGTTGTCTTCATCGGTTGTGTTCTTAAATGATTATTTTCCTTGGCAGCTGTCTAAGTGGCTTGTCGCAGTCTAATTTCAAACCTCATTATTAGGACAAACAGTTGCAGTGCATCAATAGCCCATCAGGATTAATTAAACTGGGAATCAACAGCTGACTGTTAATCAGATCACTTGCAGTTGATCAGTGTAGAGACTGTCATCAAGATATTACTGTACTCATTTGTTATTTTGTGGCTGCAGCTTGTAACAAACTGAATAATGGCCTGCAATAAAATATTTGAACTGCATATAATAGCATCTTTAAAAAGCATTGCATTATGCAAATTATAGTATTTAAAATAAAGTAACTTGAAACTGTACATTTCTGCTCCTGATTCAGTTTCTACTACTGGCATTAGATATCCCATAACAGTTGTACACACAAATCTCCCCCTTTGAAAGGGCATATTTTGTTCTGCGGGTCAACAGCAACCTATTGATCAAATCCTTTATTTTTTGAACCTACTTTGCAAAAATGTACATAAATAGCTTTTTAAAAACACAGGAAGAGAAACATTTTCCCAGCAGGCAATTCTATTTTCAAAATAGGGTTCTGGAAGCAAAACATATTTAAAAATATAGAAATATCATGCCTGTGCATGTTAAATAATTGTGACCAATATAACTTATCACAACAAAATTACAAATCAGGAAATTTGTAAGTTACCATTGAAAAAACCCATTATTTAAGAAATAATTCTTTAAAATTAATTTAAATATAAGATCTGTTCCTTGTTTGTTTGTTTGTTTTAAAGTTTTGGCAAATGTTTTACTAGCAAACTCCAGCTCCCCCACCCCCATACTCAGTAGACAAGTACTCTTTTATTTTTTTAATTTAACAAGAGTAAGTACTAAAAAAAATTCCATTTTTTATGTCTAGGCTGTAATCAGATTTGAAAACAAAATTTAACATGCAGATCCTCAGTCTACCTCTGATGCTTCTAGAAATTGTTCCATATATATATATACACAAAATTAGGCAAGAGTGAAAAGAGCTGGAGAACAAATTAAGAGACCAGACACTGAAAGATTGCTCCAGAGAGGATCTGCAAAGAGAATGCTTTTGCATCCATTTTGATTCACTTGTATGAGAGGACAGCTAGGAGTCAACTCTGGCAAGTGACAATTCAGCTGAAAAGAGTGAAGAAAGGAGCAAAGAGACAAAGTATGTGTCACAGACTTGGACAAGTCCATGGAGGTGGTTGGGGTGGGAGGGGAGAGCAACATTAAAAATAAGGAGGGAAACTTTTAAATAGATCATCAAATAAATGGAGAGTCAGGGCAGGGATCTAAGGATGAAAGTGAATGATCGGCTCTTCTTTGCACCAATGAGGTATGAGAGGCAGGAAGTACTATTCTAGTTATGGTGCTATATACACATTATTACCAAGAAGAAGATGATGGCATATGAGATTTGGGGAGATAAAGAAAATACAGTAGTTAAGGTGATTTTTTATAGAAGCGTCAATCTAGCATACATTTTTGTTGAGGTTTTAAGAGGAAACAGCTTTCTGCTGAGTTCTAAATGAAAACAAATAAGGAGGCAAGAAAGAATAGTATATATGTATGTGCATATAGGACACACACCACCACATAAGCCTTTGAATTTCATGTCTGTCTAGACAAATGTGAATAAACGTGTGTATCTATATCTATGTTCCCCTAGCACCTCCAAAAAAAAAATCAGCTTACATTCAAGTGTATTTCCTAGCAACATGCACTAAAAAATCAATTGCATCACCAGTTTCACTTGACATGCCTTCCACCCAAAAAATATGCAAGGCATGCTATCCAATAAGAGATGTGGGTGGGTGAGGGAGTTGATCTTGTGAGTTTGAGGAAACAAGTTAGGATGCATCTCCATTGGGGGAGGTAAGCCTCACAGAAGGCAGAAGACACTTTTGTTATATCCTTGTGACTGCCAATGAGAAACACTCACGTGGCCAAAGTTGAGAAGGTCATTTAAATTCCTCCTGTCTGTGGTTTTGGTTGGATAATGCCAGGTTTGTTACGAGTAAGGCTAACACTTCATGAAGATGTAGTGGAAAGTTACCCAATTTTGGCATGTACCGCTAAGACCTGCCTGGATGACTCTGCAGGCACCACTTTGGCATGAGTAGGTCTGGAGAACTCAGCACTTCACTTTTACCCTGCTTGAAATGGAGATGTTTGTCTGACACAGAGATGTGTTTATGCAAGTCTCTGGCCATTTTCTGTGTGCCTGGTATAGCCATGTAATGTGGGAATTCCAAAGTGACTTCTCCAGGTAGATTTAGAGCTGCTATTTGGAGTCCTCATAGATTATCATCCTGTGGATGAGGCAGGAAGGTATTTCTGTCTGTTGAGGCCCATAAATGAACAGTAGCATTAGTATTATTAGCCTATGACAATTTGGGAACAGCAACTTCTGCCTTTCATTTTCATAAATCTGGATTATTGCAAGTCACTATTAATAAGACTTCTCTGTAGCCTGCAGCTTGTTCAGACTGCAGCCGCCTGTTTACTAACCAACTTGAATAACCACGATTTTATTCTGCCCATCCAGCTTCCTCTGTATCGGCTGACAATAAAGTAGTACTGTGATGGGGTATAAAAACCCCACACTGGGCTGGAAAGTGTTAAAGGACGGTACTGGGCCCAGGTAGCCCTGCCCCTTGAGCCCTGCAGAGCATACTCCAACTGGAGACAGGGTTGCAAAGAGAGCAACCCAGTTCAGACTAAGGAGGTGGGGGAGTAGGACAGACCAACCCTGAAGGCTCCTGACAAAGGGGCAAGAAAAGCCTTCCCAAGGGAACAGGACTAGATGCTGATCCCAGGTGGGACTGATAGTTTGGTTTCTTTTTTTCCTTATCTGGGTCCAGATACTGAGAGAGAAAAGCAGTGTTAGGAAGTGACCCAGGGAGGGTAACTCAGAGGGACCCCTTGGAGGTCAAACACAGCTGACCTTCCTAGGACCCTGGGTTAGAGCCCGGTGGAGTGAGTGGGCCTGGGCTCCCCTACCACTGCCCCCATGACTGGGTGGGTGTTAACCACTAGGCCATCCAGCTCATCAAGGACTCTATTGCAAGTATATTGACTTGAAACGGGCATTTGTTGAATGGTATAGGCCCATATTGTATTCAAACCTCTTCCTTGAGCCTTGTGTTCATGGACATTTAGCCAAATACACCACCTATGAGCATCCCAACATCATGTGTTTGGTCATCAGATGGCTGGACATCTACTGAGGTAGTCCCTAAAATGTGGATCTTGCTTTCTCTGTAGAGTTGCCACCCATCTGGGTTTTATTTGGACAGTCCAGTTTTTGTCTTCTGTGTCCCAGTGCCATTTAGGGCAGTGCTTCTCAAAGTCAGGCCGCTGCTTGTTCAGGGAAAGCCCCTGGCAGTCCGGGCCAGTTTGTTTACCTGCTGCGTCCACGGGTTCGGCTGATCGCGGCTCCCACTGGCCGCGGTTCACCGTGGGCTGCGGGAAGCGACGCGGGCCGAGGGATGTGCAGAAAGTCCGGTCAAAAAGGGGACCTGGCAACCTTAAATGGCACCCAAACCAAAAGTCCAGTTACTGCGGGGCAGTGGGAGGTGCTCGGTCATTAACCTGCACCAGCCCCTGCTCAGCTGGGGCCACCTCCTACCTGCAGGCAGGCTCCTTGAGACGATCCAGTAAGTGATGGGGGCAAGGGGAAGAAGAGCAAGCAATGGGGGTGGGACCTTGGGGAAGAGGTGAAGCAGGGCGGGGCCTTGGGGGGAAGAGGTGGAGAAGGGGGAGGGGCCTCGAGGGAAGAGGCAGAGCAGGGGCAGAGTCTTGGTGGAAGAAGCGGAGCAGGGTGGAGCCTGGAGGGAAGGGGCAGGGGTGGGGCCTTGGGAGTCCAGTTACCAGAAAGGAGGCAACCCTATTTCTCTGAGCATTCTCCATTTATCTCTTCCTACTTCTTTTATAAAGAACAGTCATTACTCCAACCCACTGCTAATGCTTTTTCTTTTAAAACCATGTCCACGGTTGGCTCCATAGTTATTACTTTACCTGCCCTTCCTCCACCATTTAATCTTGCATTCCTATATCATCAATTGGTTATATTAGGTTATTTTTTAGGAAGTGGGTTTGTTTTTAAAAAAAAACTATTTTATTTATTTTGATTTTTAAATTGAACCTATCCATTTGCTCCAGGCATATGTACAATAAAAACAAGTATATATTTGATAAAAATCAGCAAATAATCATACAATTTATTCTACATTTTACTGTTTGGAATTTAGTTTTTATTACATTGTACCTCAGCGGGAGAAAGAGGGGGTGAATTCAATTATTAGCAGTTGTATCTTATGTCAGTCCAGAAGATAGCTGCTTAAAATTAGGGGGAAGGGCTCTATAGCATGATGATGAGATTGAGCTCTGATATGGATAATTAAAAGGATCCCCAAGGAACTTTAAAAAGTGACCCAAGCAAGCTATAAGTACATCCCCTCATCCCTTTCCGGTGAATTAAAATGCATGTACATAGTTATTACTTATTGCATTGCAAAGAAAACAGGAACAGAATTCTAACTGGGACACACATATGTCTGGCTTCAGCAGACACCAATAATTCTAATATGTGCACAGTGGTTTCATTTTATGAGATTACCAAGATGGTTAAATAAAATGACATTTTGCTTTGTTTAGCCAATAGAAAATACCCCATGGGGTGAAGAGGATGAGGAACGTGTCACTCCTCAGTACATTAAGGCAGAAAGAGGAAGCTGGTATTAGGAGAGTGGAATCCCAGTTATGCTTATTTTTTGCCACCCTATCAATCTTGCTGCCGTAGGCAGATGCCAAGCTCTGCTTGCACTGTAAGGCTGGCCTTAGATAAATGGTTATGAAAGAGACCTCAGCATGTGCCTTGGGCATTATAGTTTTAGGTAATAATGGGGTCAATTTTTTAAGCTATATTCCCTATTTCTCTTATGTTATGCTAAAGTTAGAGATGCAGATTATAAGACATACTGGGGAATACACTTCATCCCTTAGACTGGATGACACACATCTTCCCCTTAATGATAATTGCTGGAGGAACTGTGGAGGCCAGGGTGACTAATGTTATGCCCATATGTTCTGGATTCACCCAGTAGCACAATCATTTTTGTAGGCAATCTTTGATTAGCTTTTGACGCTGATGAGATGGAAATTAAATTTTACATGCTCTAATGGCATTGTCTGGAGCAGAATTTCAAAAGGAGCCCAGTGCAAGGAAACTTGCATCAACTGCTTTTTGCAGCTAGCTAGACCATGACCGATGGAGTTTTTAAGGTGGAAATTATTGAATTCTACCCCTATTTCATTCAAGCACAAGTTAGCATTCAAATTTCACTCCAAATACTTGCATATAAGAAAAATATAAAACCAGAGAGGAGTATGGCCATATGGTCCACCTTTAATGTTTGGTCATGTGAGTAATACGAAACTGTAATTAAATAACCTCTTACTGTGGGGGGATGGTTTCATATTGCCTCAGAGCTTGGGATACAACCACTGTATTTTGGATTCTGTCTGGCTCTGCAGATATGCTTCAGTAATTTCTGTTTCTCATGATGCTGATATGTAATAATGGGACTAAGTAATGCCTGTACATTGCAGTCCTATCTTGTTTAAAAACTGAATTCTCTGTGAGGAGGAAGGTGTCTAACAGGTCTGCTCCTACCCTGCTTTGAACAGAGTACACACTGTGCAGACTCCAAACTTACCTTCTGCCTGAGATTTGGTTTTAGTGACAATTTAGGAAACAATACAACAAGCTTCAGCCTGAACTTTTGCTGCAAGCTTCTTTATTCCTAGGGGTTCCCTGTAGGCCCTCCATGTCCTAGCCTCTAATTTTCTTTGCCTATAAGAGGTGATTGAATCCCTGTTGCATTTTTGTTGGAGCTAACTAAATCCATCTGCTAGTATGACTCAGTGATAATTCCATTGCACCTTCACGCAGGGTTCAAGCACCTGACAACTAGATGACTCAACTGAGGAGCCCTACATCTCTAGGCAGGGTCTTAGAGTCTGCCTTCCTTTTGCAAGGTCCCTAATGGATTTCCCCCCAGTTAGTCCTTTCACCTCCAAGCTCAAAGCCTCATGTAGTGATCATGGCCATTATTCAACCAACAAGGATTGGGTGGAACGCACAACAGAAGAGTTCAGTGCCACCCTACAAGTGACCAAAGTACACTACCATTGAGCATCAAGATGCATTCCCTCCTCCAACAAAGAATGAACATGTTGCCTCTACAGTTCCTACCCCTTCTCAGCTAGGGAGTGTGCAAATAAGAAACTGATGCTGTATTGAAAGTACAGCACACTACAACCAGAAGGCTACCAGGATGGCCAATGGAAAAATAATTGCTAACACCCGCTTTTAGCAGCCAGCCTCTTCCACAAAATGTAGCTTAACTGGCTGTTGTACATGTGCTCATAGTAGAGAGAGTATGTGGTTGTATTGAGATGTAGGCTTGTACTCAACCAATGCCATCATTTTGGACAATAGACAGGGATATTCCTGACCAAGAGTGAGACAAGGAAGCAAGTACATCCTGATGCTTCTCAATGCAGATCAGCATTACAAAAGGATTGGTGGGTTTTACTCACATGGGTCAGCTGGCAGACAGATTGAAAGTCAGTATTTGTTCCCTAGCTGCCAAGCCCTTTTCCAACAGTTTTATGAATAAAAGCTGCTTATACTGGACTACACTAAGAGAGTAGGGGCTAGATCCACAAATGTACATAGGTGCCTAAACCCCAGACATAGGCCCCCGAGTCCCAGTTTTAGGTGACATCACAAACTTCAAACTTCCCGCTTGGCTGCCACCTAACTCTGTAGGTGCCTAAACTCACTTGGCCCTTACATTTTTTCAGTAAATGTTCCCTAGGTGCCTACATTTCTGCCTCTGAGCATGTGCACTGCTGCTTCTAGGCATTGGGACACCCATCTCCTGCCTAGTCCCGGTGTGATCCACGAACTGGGGGGAAATAGGCAGCTATATCACCCATGGAACCTGATCCTGTAGGTGTTGTGAAAGTCTTTCTACTGGATCGGGTTCCATTCAAAATCTGGGTGGAAGAGGAGGGGCTCACCTTATAACTTTTAGCCAAGTGGTTAGAGCAGTCACCCAGGATGTGGGTGAACCTGGGTTCAATTCTCCCCTCTGCCTGAAGGGGAGAAAAAGGATTTGAACAGGGGTCTCCGACCTCTTAGGAGTGCTTCAACCACTGAGCTATGGGGTATTCAGATGTATTCTCCTGTTGAAGATGTGCCACTGTGGATAAATCACTGGGCCAATGAGAAAGCGAATGTCTGTAGCCTGGTTGTTAGGGCACACACCTGGGAGGTGGGAGAGCCATGATCCAATCCACCAGCTCTAATGACTATTTATCCAAAGTGGAACAGCTTCTACAGGAGAGATAGAGGATTCCCCCTCCTCCCCAACAGAATATCCCATCCCCTGTGGTTAGAACTCTCTCCTGAGAGGTGGTGGTGGGGAATTGAACTTGGGTCTCCCACATTTCAGGTGAGTGCTAAACGTACCCCACGCTACCTCCTCCTCTGGCTATTTTGTATGGAGTGAAGCAGGTGCCTCACAAGAAATGACATGGGCACCTAAGCCAGGAGACTCCAGGAGAGGGGTTCCTGGCTGTGGATTGCTAACAGAAATAGCTGCTTCCTTGCAGCACAGGCTTAGGTGCCTAGCTCCCTCAGAGGCCTGAGGCTTAGGACACATCCTCTCATTGGCACCGCCTACTGGCTAGATTAGGCAACTTCCCACCTAGTGTGCTGGCTTTGGTGGATCCCATCATTGTGTGCCTATTTCTTCCCACTCACTGAACCTTAGGCACCTAACTCAGGCTTTATAGATCACATTGTTGTTCCAATGATTATCTAGGGGCCTGAAAGTCAGGCATTGCAACTCCTGAGTTCCTTTGAGGATCCAGGCCTAGGTGATTGTCAGCTGAAGCCTGTAGTACAGCTCAGTCATGGGAGCATCAAGAAGCAGGTGAGCAGGGGGCTAACATGGCATATTTCAGTGAGACTATAAAAGGTATCATTCACCTTTCCTTCTGTTCTACTCTTCCAACAGCATGTTCCGTTCTGGAGGTCCCCAAATCAGCTATAAAATCTCTAGACACACTGATGCAGGAACTATTAAAGGTTC